>NW_027225129.1:0-30257 GCF_041296235.1 Equus asinus
AGAACCACGTGGCGGTTTTTTTTTTTTTTTTCGCCGGGCATGCCGGAACCAGCTCTCAGACGTGCCAGAAGCACGTGCCGGACACGCCGGAACCACCTACTAGAGAGACCGGAACCACCTGCCAGACCCGCCTGAACCACCTGCTGAGTACGCTGGAACAACCTGCTCTACTCGCTGGAGCCACCTGCTGGACACGCCAAAATCACCTGATGGCTACGCCAGCACCACTCGGCAGACAAGCCAGAATCACCTGCAGGTATGCCGGAACCACCTCTCAGACGTGCCAGAACCCCTGTCGACACTCCGGAATCACCTGTCAGGCATGCCGGAACCACCTCTCGAACGTGCCAGAATGACGTGCCAGAGACACCAGATGCACCTGCCGAGCACGCCGGAACCTCCTCTTCGACTCGCCGGAACCACCAGCCAGAGACGCCAAAATCCCCTGCCAGGTAGGCCAGAATCACATGGCGGACGCTCCTGAATCTCCCGCCGGGAAGGTAGGAACCACCTCTCAAACATACTGGAAGCACGTGCCGGACATGCCGGCACCACGTACTGGACAGACCAGAAACACCTGCCGGACCTGCCTGAACCACCTGCTGAGCACACCGGAACAACTTGCTCGACTCGCTGGAGCCACCTGCTGGACACCCCAAAATCACCAGCCAGCTATGCCAGAGCCACTTGCCGTACACTCCGGAATCACCTGCTGGTTACACCAGAGCCACTTGGTGGACAATCCAGAATCACCTGCCGGACATGCCAGAACCACCTGTCACACATGCCGGAACCACGTGCCTGACACGCCGGAACCACCTCGCGGACAGACCGGAACCACCTACCAGACATGCCTGAACCACCTGCCGAGCATGCCAGAACCACCTGCCGGACACGCCAAAATCACCTGCGGGCTAGGCCAGAACCACTTGTAGGACTCTCCTGGAGCACCTGCCGGGCATGCGGGAACCACCTCTCAGACGTGCCAGAACCACGTGCGGCACATGACGGAACCCATTACCGGACAGACCGGAACCACCTGCTGGACACGCCAGAATCACCTGCCAAGAACACCGGAACCACCTGAACAGCTCGCCAGAAACACCTGCCGGACATGCCAAAATCACCTGCCGGCTACACCAGAACCTCTTGCCGGACACTCCGGAATCACCTGCCAGACATGATGCAACCAAATGTCAGACGTGCCAGAACCACGTGCCAGAGACACCGGATGCAACTGCCGAGCATGCCGGAACCTCCTGCTCAACTCGCTGTAACCACCTGCCGGGGACGCCAAAATCACCTGTCAGCTAGGCCAGAACCACGTGGCGGACTCTATGGAATCACCCGCCGGGCATGCCGGAACCAGCTCTCAGACGTGCCAGAAGCACGTGCCGGACACGCCGGAACCACCTACTAGAGAGACCGGAACCACCTGCCAGACCCGCCTGAACCACCTGCTGAGTACGCTGGAACAACCTGCTCTACTCGCTGGAGCCACCTGCTGGACACGCCAAAATCACCTGATGGCTACGCCAGCACCACTCGGCAGACAAGCCAGAATCACCTGCAGGGTATGCCGGAACCACCTCTCAGACGTGCCAGAACCCCTTGTCGGACACTCCGGAATCACCTGTCAGGCATGCCGGAACCACCTCTCGAACGTGCCAGAATGACGTGCCAGAGACACCGGATGCACCTGCCGAGCACGCCGGAACCTCCTCTTCGACTCGCCGGAACCACCAGCCAGAGACGCCAAAATCCCCTGCCAGGTAGGCCAGAATCACATGGCGGACGCTCCGGAATCTCCCGCCGGGAAGGTAGGAACCACCTCTCAAACATACTGGAAGCACGTGCCGGACATGCCGGCACCACGTACTGGACAGACCAGAAACACCTGCCGGACCTGCCTGAACCACCTGCTGAGCACACCGGAACAACTTGCTCGACTCGCTGGAGCCACCTGCTGGACACCCCAAAATCACCAGCCAGCTATGCCAGAGCCACTTGCCGTACACTCCGGAATCACCTGCTGGTTACACCAGAGCCACTTGGTGGACAATCCAGAATCACCTGCCGGACATGCCAGAACCACCTGTCACACATGCCGGAACCACGTGCCTGACACGCCGGAACCACCTCGCGGACAGACCGGAACCACCTACCAGACATGCCTGAACCACCTGCCGAGCATGCCGGAACCACCTGCCGGACACGCCAAAATCACCTGCGGGCTAGGCCAGAACCACTTGTAGGACTCTCCTGGAGCACCTGCCGGGCATGCGGGAACCACCTCTCAGACGTGCCAGAACCACGTGCGGCACATGACGGAACCCATTACCGGACAGACCGGAACCACCTGCTGGACACGCCAGAATCACCTGCCAAGAACACCGGAACCACCTGAACAGCTCGCCAGAAACACCTGCCGGACATGCCAAAATCACCTGCCGGCTACACCAGAACCTCTTGCCGGACACTCCGGAATCACCTGCCAGACATGATGCAACCAAATGTCAGACGTGCCAGAACCACGTGCCAGAGACACCGGATGCAACTGCCGAGCATGCCGGAACCTCCTGCTCAACTCGCTGTAACCACCTGCCGGGGACGCCAAAATCACCTGTCAGCTAGGCCAGAACCACGTGGCGGACTCTATGGAATCACCCGCCGGGCATGCCGGAACCAGCTCTCAGACGTGCCAGAAGCACGTGCCGGACACGCCGGAACCACCTACTAGAGAGACCGGAACCACCTGCCAGACCCGCCTGAACCACCTGCTGAGTACGCTGGAACAACCTGCTCTACTCGCTGGAGCCACCTGCTGGACACGCCAAAATCACCTGATGGCTACGCCAGCACCACTCGGCAGACAAGCCAGAATCACCTGCAGGGTATGCCGGAACCACCTCTCAGACGTGCCAGAACCCCTTGTCGGACACTCCGGAATCACCTGTCAGGCATGCCGGAACCACCTCTCGAACGTGCCAGAATGACGTGCCAGAGACACCGGATGCACCTGCCGAGCACGCCGGAACCTCCTCTTCGACTCGCCGGAACCACCAGCCAGAGACGCCAAAATCCCCTGCCAGGTAGGCCAGAATCACATGGCGGACGCTCCGGAATCTCCCGCCGGGAAGGTAGGAACCACCTCTCAAACATACTGGAAGCACGTGCCGGACATGCCGGCACCACGTACTGGACAGACCAGAAACACCTGCCGGACCTGCCTGAACCACCTGCTGAGCACACCGGAACAACTTGCTCGACTCGCTGGAGCCACCTGCTGGACACCCCAAAATCACCAGCCAGCTATGCCAGAGCCACTTGCCGTACACTCCGGAATCACCTGCTGGTTACACCAGAGCCACTTGGTGGACAATCCAGAATCACCTGCCGGACATGCCAGAACCACCTGTCACACATGCCGGAACCACGTGCCTGACACGCCGGAACCACCTCGCGGACAGACCGGAACCACCTACCAGACATGCCTGAACCACCTGCCGAGCATGCCGGAACCACCTGCCGGACACGCCAAAATCACCTGCGGGCTAGGCCAGAACCACTTGTAGGACTCTCCTGGAGCACCTGCCGGGCATGCGGGAACCACCTCTCAGACGTGCCAGAACCACGTGCGGCACATGACGGAACCCATTACCGGACAGACCGGAACCACCTGCTGGACACGCCAGAATCACCTGCCAAGAACACCGGAACCACCTGAACAGCTCGCCAGAAACACCTGCCGGACATGCCAAAATCACCTGCCGGCTACACCAGAACCTCTTGCCGGACACTCCGGAATCACCTGCCAGACATGATGCAACCAAATGTCAGACGTGCCAGAACCACGTGCCAGAGACACCGGATGCAACTGCCGAGCATGCCGGAACCTCCTGCTCAACTCGCTGTAACCACCTGCCGGGGACGCCAAAATCACCTGTCAGCTAGGCCAGAACCACGTGGCGGACTCTATGGAATCACCCGCCGGGCATGCCGGAACCAGCTCTCAGACGTGCCAGAAGCACGTGCCGGACACGCCGGAACCACCTACTAGAGAGACCGGAACCACCTGCCAGACCCGCCTGAACCACCTGCTGAGTACGCTGGAACAACCTGCTCTACTCGCTGGAGCCACCTGCTGGACACGCCAAAATCACCTGATGGCTACGCCAGCACCACTCGGCAGACAAGCCAGAATCACCTGCAGGGTATGCCGGAACCACCTCTCAGACGTGCCAGAACCCCTTGTCGGACACTCCGGAATCACCTGTCAGGCATGCCGGAACCACCTCTCGAACGTGCCAGAATGACGTGCCAGAGACACCGGATGCACCTGCCGAGCACGCCGGAACCTCCTCTTCGACTCGCCGGAACCACCAGCCAGAGACGCCAAAATCCCCTGCCAGGTAGGCCAGAATCACATGGCGGACGCTCCGGAATCTCCCGCCGGGAAGGTAGGAACCACCTCTCAAACATACTGGAAGCACGTGCCGGACATGCCGGCACCACGTACTGGACAGACCAGAAACACCTGCCGGACCTGCCTGAACCACCTGCTGAGCACACCGGAACAACTTGCTCGACTCGCTGGAGCCACCTGCTGGACACCCCAAAATCACCAGCCAGCTATGCCAGAGCCACTTGCCGTACACTCCGGAATCACCTGCTGGTTACACCAGAGCCACTTGGTGGACAATCCAGAATCACCTGCCGGACATGCCAGAACCACCTGTCACACATGCCGGAACCACGTGCCTGACACGCCGGAACCACCTCGCGGACAGACCGGAACCACCTACCAGACATGCCTGAACCACCTGCCGAGCATGCCGGAACCACCTGCCGGACACGCCAAAATCACCTGCGGGCTAGGCCAGAACCACTTGTAGGACTCTCCTGGAGCACCTGCCGGGCATGCGGGAACCACCTCTCAGACGTGCCAGAACCACGTGCGGCACATGACGGAACCCATTACCGGACAGACCGGAACCACCTGCTGGACACGCCAGAATCACCTGCCAAGAACACCGGAACCACCTGAACAGCTCGCCAGAAACACCTGCCGGACATGCCAAAATCACCTGCCGGCTACACCAGAACCTCTTGCCGGACACTCCGGAATCACCTGCCAGACATGATGCAACCAAATGTCAGACGTGCCAGAACCACGTGCCAGAGACACCGGATGCAACTGCCGAGCATGCCGGAACCTCCTGCTCAACTCGCTGTAACCACCTGCCGGGGACGCCAAAATCACCTGTCAGCTAGGCCAGAACCACGTGGCGGACTCTATGGAATCACCCGCCGGGCATGCCGGAACCAGCTCTCAGACGTGCCAGAAGCACGTGCCGGACACGCCGGAACCACCTACTAGAGAGACCGGAACCACCTGCCAGACCCGCCTGAACCACCTGCTGAGTACGCTGGAACAACCTGCTCTACTCGCTGGAGCCACCTGCTGGACACGCCAAAATCACCTGATGGCTACGCCAGCACCACTCGGCAGACAAGCCAGAATCACCTGCAGGGTATGCCGGAACCACCTCTCAGACGTGCCAGAACCCCTTGTCGGACACTCCGGAATCACCTGTCAGGCATGCCGGAACCACCTCTCGAACGTGCCAGAATGACGTGCCAGAGACACCGGATGCACCTGCCGAGCACGCCGGAACCTCCTCTTCGACTCGCCGGAACCACCAGCCAGAGACGCCAAAATCCCCTGCCAGGTAGGCCAGAATCACATGGCGGACGCTCCGGAATCTCCCGCCGGGAAGGTAGGAACCACCTCTCAAACATACTGGAAGCACGTGCCGGACATGCCGGCACCACGTACTGGACAGACCAGAAACACCTGCCGGACCTGCCTGAACCACCTGCTGAGCACACCGGAACAACTTGCTCGACTCGCTGGAGCCACCTGCTGGACACCCCAAAATCACCAGCCAGCTATGCCAGAGCCACTTGCCGTACACTCCGGAATCACCTGCTGGTTACACCAGAGCCACTTGGTGGACAATCCAGAATCACCTGCCGGACATGCCAGAACCACCTGTCACACATGCCGGAACCACGTGCCTGACACGCCGGAACCACCTCGCGGACAGACCGGAACCACCTACCAGACATGCCTGAACCACCTGCCGAGCATGCCGGAACCACCTGCCGGACACGCCAAAATCACCTGCGGGCTAGGCCAGAACCACTTGTAGGACTCTCCTGGAGCACCTGCCGGGCATGCGGGAACCACCTCTCAGACGTGCCAGAACCACGTGCGGCACATGACGGAACCCATTACCGGACAGACCGGAACCACCTGCTGGACACGCCAGAATCACCTGCCAAGAACACCGGAACCACCTGAACAGCTCGCCAGAAACACCTGCCGGACATGCCAAAATCACCTGCCGGCTACACCAGAACCTCTTGCCGGACACTCCGGAATCACCTGCCAGACATGATGCAACCAAATGTCAGACGTGCCAGAACCACGTGCCAGAGACACCGGATGCAACTGCCGAGCATGCCGGAACCTCCTGCTCAACTCGCTGTAACCACCTGCCGGGGACGCCAAAATCACCTGTCAGCTAGGCCAGAACCACGTGGCGGACTCTATGGAATCACCCGCCGGGCATGCCGGAACCAGCTCTCAGACGTGCCAGAAGCACGTGCCGGACACGCCGGAACCACCTACTAGAGAGACCGGAACCACCTGCCAGACCCGCCTGAACCACCTGCTGAGTACGCTGGAACAACCTGCTCTACTCGCTGGAGCCACCTGCTGGACACGCCAAAATCACCTGATGGCTACGCCAGCACCACTCGGCAGACAAGCCAGAATCACCTGCAGGGTATGCCGGAACCACCTCTCAGACGTGCCAGAACCCCTTGTCGGACACTCCGGAATCACCTGTCAGGCATGCCGGAACCACCTCTCGAACGTGCCAGAATGACGTGCCAGAGACACCGGATGCACCTGCCGAGCACGCCGGAACCTCCTCTTCGACTCGCCGGAACCACCAGCCAGAGACGCCAAAATCCCCTGCCAGGTAGGCCAGAATCACATGGCGGACGCTCCGGAATCTCCCGCCGGGAAGGTAGGAACCACCTCTCAAACATACTGGAAGCACGTGCCGGACATGCCGGCACCACGTACTGGACAGACCAGAAACACCTGCCGGACCTGCCTGAACCACCTGCTGAGCACACCGGAACAACTTGCTCGACTCGCTGGAGCCACCTGCTGGACACCCCAAAATCACCAGCCAGCTATGCCAGAGCCACTTGCCGTACACTCCGGAATCACCTGCTGGTTACACCAGAGCCACTTGGTGGACAATCCAGAATCACCTGCCGGACATGCCAGAACCACCTGTCACACATGCCGGAACCACGTGCCTGACACGCCGGAACCACCTCGCGGACAGACCGGAACCACCTACCAGACATGCCTGAACCACCTGCCGAGCATGCCGGAACCACCTGCCGGACACGCCAAAATCACCTGCGGGCTAGGCCAGAACCACTTGTAGGACTCTCCTGGAGCACCTGCCGGGCATGCGGGAACCACCTCTCAGACGTGCCAGAACCACGTGCGGCACATGACGGAACCCATTACCGGACAGACCGGAACCACCTGCTGGACACGCCAGAATCACCTGCCAAGAACACCGGAACCACCTGAACAGCTCGCCAGAAACACCTGCCGGACATGCCAAAATCACCTGCCGGCTACACCAGAACCTCTTGCCGGACACTCCGGAATCACCTGCCAGACATGATGCAACCAAATGTCAGACGTGCCAGAACCACGTGCCAGAGACACCGGATGCAACTGCCGAGCATGCCGGAACCTCCTGCTCAACTCGCTGTAACCACCTGCCGGGGACGCCAAAATCACCTGTCAGCTAGGCCAGAACCACGTGGCGGACTCTATGGAATCACCCGCCGGGCATGCCGGAACCAGCTCTCAGACGTGCCAGAAGCACGTGCCGGACACGCCGGAACCACCTACTAGAGAGACCGGAACCACCTGCCAGACCCGCCTGAACCACCTGCTGAGTACGCTGGAACAACCTGCTCTACTCGCTGGAGCCACCTGCTGGACACGCCAAAATCACCTGATGGCTACGCCAGCACCACTCGGCAGACAAGCCAGAATCACCTGCAGGGTATGCCGGAACCACCTCTCAGACGTGCCAGAACCCCTTGTCGGACACTCCGGAATCACCTGTCAGGCATGCCGGAACCACCTCTCGAGCGTGCCAGAATGACGTGCCAGAGACACCGGATGCACCTGCCGAGCACGCCGGAACCTCCTCTTCGACTCGCCGGAACCACCAGCCAGAGACGCCAAAATCCCCTGCCAGGTAGGCCAGAATCACATGGCGGACGCTCCGGAATCTCCCGCCGGGAAGGTAGGAACCACCTCTCAAACATACTGGAAGCACGTGCCGGACATGCCGGCACCACGTACTGGACAGACCAGAAACACCTGCCGGACCTGCCTGAACCACCTGCTGAGCACACCGGAACAACTTGCTCGACTCGCTGGAGCCACCTGCTGGACACCCCAAAATCACCAGCCAGCTATGCCAGAGCCACTTGCCGTACACTCCGGAATCACCTGCTGGTTACACCAGAGCCACTTGGTGGACAATCCAGAATCACCTGCCGGACATGCCAGAACCACCTGTCACACATGCCGGAACCACGTGCCTGACACGCCGGAACCACCTCGCGGACAGACCGGAACCACCTACCAGACATGCCTGAACCACCTGCCGAGCATGCCGGAACCACCTGCCGGACACGCCAAAATCACCTGCGGGCTAGGCCAGAACCACTTGTAGGACTCTCCTGGAGCACCTGCCGGGCATGCGGGAACCACCTCTCAGACGTGCCAGAACCACGTGCGGCACATGACGGAACCCATTACCGGACAGACCGGAACCACCTGCTGGACACGCCAGAATCACCTGCCAAGAACACCGGAACCACCTGAACAGCTCGCCAGAAACACCTGCCGGGCATGCCAAAATCACCTGCCGGCTACACCAGAACCTCTTGCCGGACACTCCGGAATCACCTGCCAGACATGATGCAACCAAATGTCAGACGTGCCAGAACCACGTGCCAGAGACACCGGATGCAACTGCCGAGCATGCCGGAACCTCCTGCTCAACTCGCTGTAACCACCTGCCGGGGACGCCAAAATCACCTGTCAGCTAGGCCAGAACCACGTGGCGGACTCTATGGAATCACCCGCCGGGCATGCCGGAACCAGCTCTCAGACGTGCCAGAAGCACGTGCCGGACACGCCGGAACCACCTACTAGAGAGACCGGAACCACCTGCCAGACCCGCCTGAACCACCTGCTGAGTACGCTGGAACAACCTGCTCTACTCGCTGGAGCCACCTGCTGGACACGCCAAAATCACCTGATGGCTACGCCAGCACCACTCGGCAGACAAGCCAGAATCACCTGCAGGGTATGCCGGAACCACCTCTCAGACGTGCCAGAACCCCTTGTCGGACACTCCGGAATCACCTGTCAGGCATGCCGGAACCACCTCTCGAACGTGCCAGAATGACGTGCCAGAGACACCGGATGCACCTGCCGAGCACGCCGGAACCTCCTCTTCGACTCGCCGGAACCACCAGCCAGAGACGCCAAAATCCCCTGCCAGGTAGGCCAGAATCACATGGCGGACGCTCCGGAATCTCCCGCCGGGAAGGTAGGAACCACCTCTCAAACATACTGGAAGCACGTGCCGGACATGCCGGCACCACGTACTGGACAGACCAGAAACACCTGCCGGACCTGCCTGAACCACCTGCTGAGCACACCGGAACAACTTGCTCGACTCGCTGGAGCCACCTGCTGGACACCCCAAAATCACCAGCCAGCTATGCCAGAGCCACTTGCCGTACACTCCGGAATCACCTGCTGGTTACACCAGAGCCACTTGGTGGACAATCCAGAATCACCTGCCGGACATGCCAGAACCACCTGTCACACATGCCGGAACCACGTGCCTGACACGCCGGAACCACCTCGCGGACAGACCGGAACCACCTACCAGACATGCCTGAACCACCTGCCGAGCATGCCGGAACCACCTGCCGGACACGCCAAAATCACCTGCGGGCTAGGCCAGAACCACTTGTAGGACTCTCCTGGAGCACCTGCCGGGCATGCGGGAACCACCTCTCAGACGTGCCAGAACCACGTGCGGCACATGACGGAACCCATTACCGGACAGACCGGAACCACCTGCTGGACACGCCAGAATCACCTGCCAAGAACACCGGAACCACCTGAACAGCTCGCCAGAAACACCTGCCGGGCATGCCAAAATCACCTGCCGGCTACACCAGAACCTCTTGCCGGACACTCCGGAATCACCTGCCAGACATGATGCAACCAAATGTCAGACGTGCCAGAACCACGTGCCAGAGACACCGGATGCAACTGCCGAGCATGCCGGAACCTCCTGCTCAACTCGCTGTAACCACCTGCCGGGGACGCCAAAATCACCTGTCAGCTAGGCCAGAACCACGTGGCGGACTCTATGGAATCACCCGCCGGGCATGCCGGAACCAGCTCTCAGACGTGCCAGAAGCACGTGCCGGACACGCCGGAACCACCTACTAGAGAGACCGGAACCACCTGCCAGACCCGCCTGAACCACCTGCTGAGTACGCTGGAACAACCTGCTCTACTCGCTGGAGCCACCTGCTGGACACGCCAAAATCACCTGATGGCTACGCCAGCACCACTCGGCAGACAAGCCAGAATCACCTGCAGGGTATGCCGGAACCACCTCTCAGACGTGCCAGAACCCCTTGTCGGACACTCCGGAATCACCTGTCAGGCATGCCGGAACCACCTCTCGAACGTGCCAGAATGACGTGCCAGAGACACCGGATGCACCTGCCGAGCACGCCGGAACCTCCTCTTCGACTCGCCGGAACCACCAGCCAGAGACGCCAAAATCCCCTGCCAGGTAGGCCAGAATCACATGGCGGACGCTCCGGAATCTCCCGCCGGGAAGGTAGGAACCACCTCTCAAACATACTGGAAGCACGTGCCGGACATGCCGGCACCACGTACTGGACAGACCAGAAACACCTGCCGGACCTGCCTGAACCACCTGCTGAGCACACCGGAACAACTTGCTCGACTCGCTGGAGCCACCTGCTGGACACCCCAAAATCACCAGCCAGCTATGCCAGAGCCACTTGCCGTACACTCCGGAATCACCTGCTGGTTACACCAGAGCCACTTGGTGGACAATCCAGAATCACCTGCCGGACATGCCAGAACCACCTGTCACACATGCCGGAACCACGTGCCTGACACGCCGGAACCACCTCGCGGACAGACCGGAACCACCTACCAGACATGCCTGAACCACCTGCCGAGCATGCCGGAACCACCTGCCGGACACGCCAAAATCACCTGCGGGCTAGGCCAGAACCACTTGTAGGACTCTCCTGGAGCACCTGCCGGGCATGCGGGAACCACCTCTCAGACGTGCCAGAACCACGTGCGGCACATGACGGAACCCATTACCGGACAGACCGGAACCACCTGCTGGACACGCCAGAATCACCTGCCAAGAACACCGGAACCACCTGAACAGCTCGCCAGAAACACCTGCCGGGCATGCCAAAATCACCTGCCGGCTACACCAGAACCTCTTGCCGGACACTCCGGAATCACCTGCCAGACATGATGCAACCAAATGTCAGACGTGCCAGAACCACGTGCCAGAGACACCGGATGCAACTGCCGAGCATGCCGGAACCTCCTGCTCAACTCGCTGTAACCACCTGCCGGGGACGCCAAAATCACCTGTCAGCTAGGCCAGAACCACGTGGCGGACTCTATGGAATCACCCGCCGGGCATGCCGGAACCAGCTCTCAGACGTGCCAGAAGCACGTGCCGGACACGCCGGAACCACCTACTAGAGAGACCGGAACCACCTGCCAGACCCGCCTGAACCACCTGCTGAGTACGCTGGAACAACCTGCTCTACTCGCTGGAGCCACCTGCTGGACACGCCAAAATCACCTGATGGCTACGCCAGCACCACTCGGCAGACAAGCCAGAATCACCTGCAGGGTATGCCGGAACCACCTCTCAGACGTGCCAGAACCCCTTGTCGGACACTCCGGAATCACCTGTCAGGCATGCCGGAACCACCTCTCGAACGTGCCAGAATGACGTGCCAGAGACACCGGATGCACCTGCCGAGCACGCCGGAACCTCCTCTTCGACTCGCCGGAACCACCAGCCAGAGACGCCAAAATCCCCTGCCAGGTAGGCCAGAATCACATGGCGGACGCTCCGGAATCTCCCGCCGGGAAGGTAGGAACCACCTCTCAAACATACTGGAAGCACGTGCCGGACATGCCGGCACCACGTACTGGACAGACCAGAAACACCTGCCGGACCTGCCTGAACCACCTGCTGAGCACACCGGAACAACTTGCTCGACTCGCTGGAGCCACCTGCTGGACACCCCAAAATCACCAGCCAGCTATGCCAGAGCCACTTGCCGTACACTCCGGAATCACCTGCTGGTTACACCAGAGCCACTTGGTGGACAATCCAGAATCACCTGCCGGACATGCCAGAACCACCTGTCACACATGCCGGAACCACGTGCCTGACACGCCGGAACCACCTCGCGGACAGACCGGAACCACCTACCAGACATGCCTGAACCACCTGCCGAGCATGCCGGAACCACCTGCCGGACACGCCAAAATCACCTGCGGGCTAGGCCAGAACCACTTGTAGGACTCTCCTGGAGCACCTGCCGGGCATGCGGGAACCACCTCTCAGACGTGCCAGAACCACGTGCGGCACATGACGGAACCCATTACCGGACAGACCGGAACCACCTGCTGGACACGCCAGAATCACCTGCCAAGAACACCAGAACCACCTGAACAGCTCGCCAGAAACACCTGCCGGACATGCCAAAATCACCTGCCGGCTACACCAGAACCTCTTGCCGGACACTCCGGAATCACCTGCCAGACATGATGCAACCAAATGTCAGACGTGCCAGAACCACGTGCCAGAGACACCGGATGCAACTGCCGAGCATGCCGGAACCTCCTGCTCAACTCGCTGTAACCACCTGCCGGGGACGCCAAAATCACCTGTCAGCTAGGCCAGAACCACGTGGCGGACTCTATGGAATCACCCGCCGGGCATGCCGGAACCAGCTCTCAGACGTGCCAGAAGCACGTGCCGGACACGCCGGAACCACCTACTAGAGAGACCGGAACCACCTGCCAGACCCGCCTGAACCACCTGCTGAGTACGCTGGAACAACCTGCTCTACTCGCTGGAGCCACCTGCTGGACACGCCAAAATCACCTGATGGCTACGCCAGCACCACTCGGCAGACAAGCCAGAATCACCTGCAGGGTATGCCGGAACCACCTCTCAGACGTGCCAGAACCCCTTGTCGGACACTCCGGAATCACCTGTCAGGCATGCCGGAACCACCTCTCGAACGTGCCAGAATGACGTGCCAGAGACACCGGATGCACCTGCCGAGCACGCCGGAACCTCCTCTTCGACTCGCCGGAACCACCAGCCAGAGACGCCAAAATCCCCTGCCAGGTAGGCCAGAATCACATGGCGGACGCTCCGGAATCTCCGCCGGGAAGGTAGGAACCACCTCTCAAACATACTGGAAGCACGTGCCGGACATGCCGGCACCACGTACTGGACAGACCAGAAACACCTGCCGGACCTGCCTGAACCACCTGCTGAGCACACCGGAACAACTTGCTCGACTCGCTGGAGCCACCTGCTGGACACCCCAAAATCACCAGCCAGCTATGCCAGAGCCACTTGCCGTACACTCCGGAATCACCTGCTGGTTACACCAGAGCCACTTGGTGGACAATCCAGAATCACCTGCCGGACATGCCAGAACCACCTGTCACACATGCCGGAACCACGTGCCTGACACGCCGGAACCACCTCGCGGACAGACCGGAACCACCTACCAGACATGCCTGAACCACCTGCCGAGCATGCCGGAACCACCTGCCGGACACGCCAAAATCACCTGCGGGCTAGGCCAGAACCACTTGTAGGACTCTCCTGGAGCACCTGCCGGGCATGCGGGAACCACCTCTCAGACGTGCCAGAACCACGTGCGGCACATGACGGAACCCATTACCGGACAGACCGGAACCACCTGCTGGACACGCCAGAATCACCTGCCAAGAACACCGGAACCACCTGAACAGCTCGCCAGAAACACCTGCCGGACATGCCAAAATCACCTGCCGGCTACACCAGAACCTCTTGCCGGACACTCCGGAATCACCTGCCAGACATGATGCAACCAAATGTCAGACGTGCCAGAACCACGTGCCAGAGACACCGGATGCAACTGCCGAGCATGCCGGAACCTCCTGCTCAACTCGCTGTAACCACCTGCCGGGGACGCCAAAATCACCTGTCAGCTAGGCCAGAACCACGTGGCGGACTCTATGGAATCACCCGCCGGGCATGCCGGAACCAGCTCTCAGACGTGCCAGAAGCACGTGCCGGACACGCCGGAACCACCTACTAGAGAGACCGGAACCACCTGCCAGACCCGCCTGAACCACCTGCTGAGTACGCTGGAACAACCTGCTCTACTCGCTGGAGCCACCTGCTGGACACGCCAAAATCACCTGATGGCTACGCCAGCACCACTCGGCAGACAAGCCAGAATCACCTGCAGGGTATGCCGGAACCACCTCTCAGACGTGCCAGAACCCCTTGTCGGACACTCCGGAATCACCTGTCAGGCATGCCGGAACCACCTCTCGAACGTGCCAGAATGACGTGCCAGAGACACCGGATGCACCTGCCGAGCACGCCGGAACCTCCTCTTCGACTCGCCGGAACCACCAGCCAGAGACGCCAAAATCCCCTGCCAGGTAGGCCAGAATCACATGGCGGACGCTCCGGAATCTCCCGCCGGGAAGGTAGGAACCACCTCTCAAACATACTGGAAGCACGTGCCGGACATGCCGGCACCACGTACTGGACAGACCAGAAACACCTGCCGGACCTGCCTGAACCACCTGCTGAGCACACCGGAACAACTTGCTCGACTCGCTGGAGCCACCTGCTGGACACCCCAAAATCACCAGCCAGCTATGCCAGAGCCACTTGCCGTACACTCCGGAATCACCTGCTGGTTACACCAGAGCCACTTGGTGGACAATCCAGAATCACCTGCCGGACATGCCAGAACCACCTGTCACACATGCCGGAACCACGTGCCTGACACGCCGGAACCACCTCGCGGACAGACCGGAACCACCTACCAGACATGCCTGAACCACCTGCCGAGCATGCCGGAACCACCTGCCGGACACGCCAAAATCACCTGCGGGCTAGGCCAGAACCACTTGTAGGACTCTCCTGGAGCACCTGCCGGGCATGCGGGAACCACCTCTCAGACGTGCCAGAACCACGTGCGGCACATGACGGAACCCATTACCGGACAGACCGGAACCACCTGCTGGACACGCCAGAATCACCTGCCAAGAACACCGGAACCACCTGAACAGCTCGCCAGAAACACCTGCCGGACATGCCAAAATCACCTGCCGGCTACACCAGAACCTCTTGCCGGACACTCCGGAATCACCTGCCAGACATGATGCAACCAAATGTCAGACGTGCCAGAACCACGTGCCAGAGACACCGGATGCAACTGCCGAGCATGCCGGAACCTCCTGCTCAACTCGCTGTAACCACCTGCCGGGGACGCCAAAATCACCTGTCAGCTAGGCCAGAACCACGTGGCGGACTCTATGGAATCACCCGCCGGGCATGCCGGAACCAGCTCTCAGACGTGCCAGAAGCACGTGCCGGACACGCCGGAACCACCTACTAGAGAGACCGGAACCACCTGCCAGACCCGCCTGAACCACCTGCTGAGTACGCTGGAACAACCTGCTCTACTCGCTGGAGCCACCTGCTGGACACGCCAAAATCACCTGATGGCTACGCCAGCACCACTCGGCAGACAAGCCAGAATCACCTGCAGGGTATGCCGGAACCACCTCTCAGACGTGCCAGAACCCCTTGTCGGACACTCCGGAATCACCTGTCAGGCATGCCGGAACCACCTCTCGAACGTGCCAGAATGACGTGCCAGAGACACCGGATGCACCTGCCGAGCACGCCGGAACCTCCTCTTCGACTCGCCGGAACCACCAGCCAGAGACGCCAAAATCCCCTGCCAGGTAGGCCAGAATCACATGGCGGACGCTCCGGAATCTCCCGCCGGGAAGGTAGGAACCACCTCTCAAACATACTGGAAGCACGTGCCGGACATGCCGGCACCACGTACTGGACAGACCAGAAACACCTGCCGGACCTGCCTGAACCACCTGCTGAGCACACCGGAACAACTTGCTCGACTCGCTGGAGCCACCTGCTGGACACCCCAAAATCACCAGCCAGCTATGCCAGAGCCACTTGCCGTACACTCCGGAATCACCTGCTGGTTACACCAGAGCCACTTGGTGGACAATCCAGAATCACCTGCCGGACATGCCAGAACCACCTGTCACACATGCCGGAACCACGTGCCTGACACGCCGGAACCACCTCGCGGACAGACCGGAACCACCTACCAGACATGCCTGAACCACCTGCCGAGCATGCCGGAACCACCTGCCGGACACGCCAAAATCACCTGCGGGCTAGGCCAGAACCACTTGTAGGACTCTCCTGGAGCACCTGCCGGGCATGCGGGAACCACCTCTCAGACGTGCCAGAACCACGTGCGGCACATGACGGAACCCATTACCGGACAGACCGGAACCACCTGCTGGACACGCCAGAATCACCTGCCAAGAACACCGGAACCACCTGAACAGCTCGCCAGAAACACCTGCCGGACATGCCAAAATCACCTGCCGGCTACACCAGAACCTCTTGCCGGACACTCCGGAATCACCTGCCAGACATGATGCAACCAAATGTCAGACGTGCCAGAACCACGTGCCAGAGACACCGGATGCAACTGCCGAGCATGCCGGAACCTCCTGCTCAACTCGCTGTAACCACCTGCCGGGGACGCCAAAATCACCTGTCAGCTAGGCCAGAACCACGTGGCGGACTCTATGGAATCACCCGCCGGGCATGCCGGAACCAGCTCTCAGACGTGCCAGAAGCACGTGCCGGACACGCCGGAACCACCTACTAGAGAGACCGGAACCACCTGCCAGACCCGCCTGAACCACCTGCTGAGTACGCTGGAACAACCTGCTCTACTCGCTGGAGCCACCTGCTGGACACGCCAAAATCACCTGATGGCTACGCCAGCACCACTCGGCAGACAAGCCAGAATCACCTGCAGGGTATGCCGGAACCACCTCTCAGACGTGCCAGAACCCCTTGTCGGACACTCCGGAATCACCTGTCAGGCATGCCGGAACCACCTCTCGAACGTGCCAGAATGACGTGCCAGAGACACCGGATGCACCTGCCGAGCACGCCGGAACCTCCTCTTCGACTCGCCGGAACCACCAGCCAGAGACGCCAAAATCCCCTGCCAGGTAGGCCAGAATCACATGGCGGACGCTCCGGAATCTCCCGCCGGGAAGGTAGGAACCACCTCTCAAACATACTGGAAGCACGTGCCGGACATGCCGGCACCACGTACTGGACAGACCAGAAACACCTGCCGGACCTGCCTGAACCACCTGCTGAGCACACCGGAACAACTTGCTCGACTCGCTGGAGCCACCTGCTGGACACCCCAAAATCACCAGCCAGCTATGCCAGAGCCACTTGCCGTACACTCCGGAATCACCTGCTGGTTACACCAGAGCCACTTGGTGGACAATCCAGAATCACCTGCCGGACATGCCAGAACCACCTGTCACACATGCCGGAACCACGTGCCTGACACGCCGGAACCACCTCGCGGACAGACCGGAACCACCTACCAGACATGCCTGAACCACCTGCCGAGCATGCCGGAACCACCTGCCGGACACGCCAAAATCACCTGCGGGCTAGGCCAGAACCACTTGTAGGACTCTCCTGGAGCACCTGCCGGGCATGCGGGAACCACCTCTCAGACGTGCCAGAACCACGTGCGGCACATGACGGAACCCATTACCGGACAGACCGGAACCACCTGCTGGACACGCCAGAATCACCTGCCAAGAACACCGGAACCACCTGAACAGCTCGCCAGAAACACCTGCCGGACATGCCAAAATCACCTGCCGGCTACACCAGAACCTCTTGCCGGACACTCCGGAATCACCTGCCAGACATGATGCAACCAAATGTCAGACGTGCCAGAACCACGTGCCAGAGACACCGGATGCAACTGCCGAGCATGCCGGAACCTCCTGCTCAACTCGCTGTAACCACCTGCCGGGGACGCCAAAATCACCTGTCAGCTAGGCCAGAACCACGTGGCGGACTCTATGGAATCACCCGCCGGGCATGCCGGAACCAGCTCTCAGACGTGCCAGAAGCACGTGCCGGACACGCCGGAACCACCTACTAGAGAGACCGGAACCACCTGCCAGACCCGCCTGAACCACCTGCTGAGTACGCTGGAACAACCTGCTCTACTCGCTGGAGCCACCTGCTGGACACGCCAAAATCACCTGATGGCTACGCCAGCACCACTCGGCAGACAAGCCAGAATCACCTGCAGGGTATGCCGGAACCACCTCTCAGACGTGCCAGAACCCCTTGTCGGACACTCCGGAATCACCTGTCAGGCATGCCGGAACCACCTCTCGAACGTGCCAGAATGACGTGCCAGAGACACCGGATGCACCTGCCGAGCACGCCGGAACCTCCTCTTCGACTCGCCGGAACCACCAGCCAGAGACGCCAAAATCCCCTGCCAGGTAGGCCAGAATCACATGGCGGACGCTCCGGAATCTCCCGCCGGGAAGGTAGGAACCACCTCTCAAACATACTGGAAGCACGTGCCGGACATGCCGGCACCACGTACTGGACAGACCAGAAACACCTGCCGGACCTGCCTGAACCACCTGCTGAGCACACCGGAACAACTTGCTCGACTCGCTGGAGCCACCTGCTGGACACCCCAAAATCACCAGCCAGCTATGCCAGAGCCACTTGCCGTACACTCCGGAATCACCTGCTGGTTACACCAGAGCCACTTGGTGGACAATCCAGAATCACCTGCCGGACATGCCAGAACCACCTGTCACACATGCCGGAACCACGTGCCTGACACGCCGGAACCACCTCGCGGACAGACCGGAACCACCTACCAGACATGCCTGAACCACCTGCCGAGCATGCCGGAACCACCTGCCGGACACGCCAAAATCACCTGCGGGCTAGGCCAGAACCACTTGTAGGACTCTCCTGGAGCACCTGCCGGGCATGCGGGAACCACCTCTCAGACGTGCCAGAACCACGTGCGGCACATGACGGAACCCATTACCGGACAGACCGGAACCACCTGCTGGACACGCCAGAATCACCTGCCAAGAACACCGGAACCACCTGAACAGCTCGCCAGAAACACCTGCCGGACATGCCAAAATCACCTGCCGGCTACACCAGAACCTCTTGCCGGACACTCCGGAATCACCTGCCAGACATGATGCAACCAAATGTCAGACGTGCCAGAACCACGTGCCAGAGACACCGGATGCAACTGCCGAGCATGCCGGAACCTCCTGCTCAACTCGCTGTAACCACCTGCCGGGGACGCCAAAATCACCTGTCAGCTAGGCCAGAACCACGTGGCGGACTCTATGGAATCACCCGCCGGGCATGCCGGAACCAGCTCTCAGACGTGCCAGAAGCACGTGCCGGACACGCCGGAACCACCTACTAGAGAGACCGGAACCACCTGCCAGACCCGCCTGAACCACCTGCTGAGTACGCTGGAACAACCTGCTCTACTCGCTGGAGCCACCTGCTGGACACGCCAAAATCACCTGATGGCTACGCCAGCACCACTCGGCAGACAAGCCAGAATCACCTGCAGGGTATGCCGGAACCACCTCTCAGACGTGCCAGAACCCCTTGTCGGACACTCCGGAATCACCTGTCAGGCATGCCGGAACCACCTCTCGAACGTGCCAGAATGACGTGCCAGAGACACCGGATGCACCTGCCGAGCACGCCGGAACCTCCTCTTCGACTCGCCGGAACCACCAGCCAGAGACGCCAAAATCCCCTGCCAGGTAGGCCAGAATCACATGGCGGACGCTCCGGAATCTCCCGCCGGGAAGGTAGGAACCACCTCTCAAACATACTGGAAGCACGTGCCGGACATGCCGGCACCACGTACTGGACAGACCAGAAACACCTGCCGGACCTGCCTGAACCACCTGCTGAGCACACCGGAACAACTTGCTCGACTCGCTGGAGCCACCTGCTGGACACCCCAAAATCACCAGCCAGCTATGCCAGAGCCACTTGCCGTACACTCCGGAATCACCTGCTGGTTACACCAGAGCCACTTGGTGGACAATCCAGAATCACCTGCCGGACATGCCAGAACCACCTGTCACACATGCCGGAACCACGTGCCTGACACGCCGGAACCACCTCGCGGACAGACCGGAACCACCTACCAGACATGCCTGAACCACCTGCCGAGCATGCCGGAACCACCTGCCGGACACGCCAAAATCACCTGCGGGCTAGGCCAGAACCACTTGTAGGACTCTCCTGGAGCACCTGCCGGGCATGCGGGAACCACCTCTCAGACGTGCCAGAACCACGTGCGGCACATGACGGAACCCATTACCGGACAGACCGGAACCACCTGCTGGACACGCCAGAATCACCTGCCAAGAACACCGGAACCACCTGAACAGCTCGCCAGAAACACCTGCCGGACATGCCAAAATCACCTGCCGGCTACACCAGAACCTCTTGCCGGACACTCCGGAATCACCTGCCAGACATGATGCAACCAAATGTCAGACGTGCCAGAACCACGTGCCAGAGACACCGGATGCAACTGCCGAGCATGCCGGAACCTCCTGCTCAACTCGCTGTAACCACCTGCCGGGGACGCCAAAATCACCTGTCAGCTAGGCCAGAACCACGTGGCGGACTCTATGGAATCACCCGCCGGGCATGCCGGAACCAGCTCTCAGACGTGCCAGAAGCACGTGCCGGACACGCCGGAACCACCTACTAGAGAGACCGGAACCACCTGCCAGACCCGCCTGAACCACCTGCTGAGTACGCTGGAACAACCTGCTCTACTCGCTGGAGCCACCTGCTGGACACGCCAAAATCACCTGATGGCTACGCCAGCACCACTCGGCAGACAAGCCAGAATCACCTGCAGGGTATGCCGGAACCACCTCTCAGACGTGCCAGAACCCCTTGTCGGACACTCCGGAATCACCTGTCAGGCATGCCGGAACCACCTCTCGAACGTGCCAGAATGACGTGCCAGAGACACCGGATGCACCTGCCGAGCACGCCGGAACCTCCTCTTCGACTCGCCGGAACCACCAGCCAGAGACGCCAAAATCCCCTGCCAGGTAGGCCAGAATCACATGGCGGACGCTCCGGAATCTCCCGCCGGGAAGGTAGGAACCACCTCTCAAACATACTGGAAGCACGTGCCGGACATGCCGGCACCACGTACTGGACAGACCAGAAACACCTGCCGGACCTGCCTGAACCACCTGCTGAGCACACCGGAACAACTTGCTCGACTCGCTGGAGCCACCTGCTGGACACCCCAAAATCACCAGCCAGCTATGCCAGAGCCACTTGCCGTACACTCCGGAATCACCTGCTGGTTACACCAGAGCCACTTGGTGGACAATCCAGAATCACCTGCCGGACATGCCAGAACCACCTGTCACACATGCCGGAACCACGTGCCTGACACGCCGGAACCACCTCGCGGACAGACCGGAACCACCTACCAGACATGCCTGAACCACCTGCCGAGCATGCCGGAACCACCTGCCGGACACGCCAAAATCACCTGCGGGCTAGGCCAGAACCACTTGTAGGACTCTCCTGGAGCACCTGCCGGGCATGCGGGAACCACCTCTCAGACGTGCCAGAACCACGTGCGGCACATGACGGAACCCATTACCGGACAGACCGGAACCACCTGCTGGACACGCCAGAATCACCTGCCAAGAACACCGGAACCACCTGAACAGCTCGCCAGAAACACCTGCCGGACATGCCAAAATCACCTGCCGGCTACACCAGAACCTCTTGCCGGACACTCCGGAATCACCTGCCAGACATGATGCAACCAAATGTCAGACGTGCCAGAACCACGTGCCAGAGACACCGGATGCAACTGCCGAGCATGCCGGAACCTCCTGCTCAACTCGCTGTAACCACCTGCCGGGGACGCCAAAATCACCTGTCAGCTAGGCCAGAACCACGTGGCGGACTCTATGGAATCACCCGCCGGGCATGCCGGAACCAGCTCTCAGACGTGCCAGAAGCACGTGCCGGACACGCCGGAACCACCTACTAGAGAGACCGGAACCACCTGCCAGACCCGCCTGAACCACCTGCTGAGTACGCTGGAACAACCTGCTCTACTCGCTGGAGCCACCTGCTGGACACGCCAAAATCACCTGATGGCTACGCCAGCACCACTCGGCAGACAAGCCAGAATCACCTGCAGGGTATGCCGGAACCACCTCTCAGACGTGCCAGAACCCCTTGTCGGACACTCCGGAATCACCTGTCAGGCATGCCGGAACCACCTCTCGAACGTGCCAGAATGACGTGCCAGAGACACCGGATGCACCTGCCGAGCACGCCGGAACCTCCTCTTCGACTCGCCGGAACCACCAGCCAGAGACGCCAAAATCCCCTGCCAGGTAGGCCAGAATCACATGGCGGACGCTCCGGAATCTCCCGCCGGGAAGGTAGGAACCACCTCTCAAACATACTGGAAGCACGTGCCGGACATGCCGGCACCACGTACTGGACAGACCAGAAACACCTGCCGGACCTGCCTGAACCACCTGCTGAGCACACCGGAACAACTTGCTCGACTCGCTGGAGCCACCTGCTGGACACCCCAAAATCACCAGCCAGCTATGCCAGAGCCACTTGCCGTACACTCCGGAATCACCTGCTGGTTACACCAGAGCCACTTGGTGGACAATCCAGAATCACCTGCCGGACATGCCAGAACCACCTGTCACACATGCCGGAACCACGTGCCTGACACGCCGGAACCACCTCGCGGACAGACCGGAACCACCTACCAGACATGCCTGAACCACCTGCCGAGCATGCCGGAACCACCTGCCGGACACGCCAAAATCACCTGCGGGCTAGGCCAGAACCACTTGTAGGACTCTCCTGGAGCACCTGCCGGGCATGCGGGAACCACCTCTCAGACGTGCCAGAACCACGTGCGGCACATGACGGAACCCATTACCGGACAGACCGGAACCACCTGCTGGACACGCCAGAATCACCTGCCAAGAACACCGGAACCACCTGAACAGCTCGCCAGAAACACCTGCCGGACATGCCAAAATCACCTGCCGGCTACACCAGAACCTCTTGCCGGACACTCCGGAATCACCTGCCAGACATGATGCAACCAAATGTCAGACGTGCCAGAACCACGTGCCAGAGACACCGGATGCAACTGCCGAGCATGCCGGAACCTCCTGCTCAACTCGCTGTAACCACCTGCCGGGGACGCCAAAATCACCTGTCAGCTAGGCCAGAACCACGTGGCGGACTCTATGGAATCACCCGCCGGGCATGCCGGAACCAGCTCTCAGACGTGCCAGAAGCACGTGCCGGACACGCCGGAACCACCTACTAGAGAGACCGGAACCACCTGCCAGACCCGCCTGAACCACCTGCTGAGTACGCTGGAACAACCTGCTCTACTCGCTGGAGCCACCTGCTGGACACGCCAAAATCACCTGATGGCTACGCCAGCACCACTCGGCAGACAAGCCAGAATCACCTGCAGGGTATGCCGGAACCACCTCTCAGACGTGCCAGAACCCCTTGTCGGACACTCCGGAATCACCTGTCAGGCATGCCGGAACCACCTCTCGAACGTGCCAGAATGACGTGCCAGAGACACCGGATGCACCTGCCGAGCACGCCGGAACCTCCTCTTCGACTCGCCGGAACCACCAGCCAGAGACGCCAAAATCCCCTGCCAGGTAGGCCAGAATCACATGGCGGACGCTCCGGAATCTCCCGCCGGGAAGGTAGGAACCACCTCTCAAACATACTGGAAGCACGTGCCGGACATGCCGGCACCACGTACTGGACAGACCAGAAACACCTGCCGGACCTGCCTGAACCACCTGCTGAGCACACCGGAACAACTTGCTCGACTCGCTGGAGCCACCTGCTGGACACCCCAAAATCACCAGCCAGCTATGCCAGAGCCACTTGCCGTACACTCCGGAATCACCTGCTGGTTACACCAGAGCCACTTGGTGGACAATCCAGAATCACCTGCCGGACATGCCAGAACCACCTGTCACACATGCCGGAACCACGTGCCTGACACGCCGGAACCACCTCGCGGACAGACCGGAACCACCTACCAGACATGCCTGAACCACCTGCCGAGCATGCCGGAACCACCTGCCGGACACGCCAAAATCACCTGCGGGCTAGGCCAGAACCACTTGTAGGACTCTCCTGGAGCACCTGCCGGGCATGCGGGAACCACCTCTCAGACGTGCCAGAACCACGTGCGGCACATGACGGAACCCATTACCGGACAGACCGGAACCACCTGCTGGACACGCCAGAATCACCTGCCAAGAACACCGGAACCACCTGAACAGCTCGCCAGAAACACCTGCCGGACATGCCAAAATCACCTGCCGGCTACACCAGAACCTCTTGCCGGACACTCCGGAATCACCTGCCAGACATGATGCAACCAAATGTCAGACGTGCCAGAACCACGTGCCAGAGACACCGGATGCAACTGCCGAGCATGCCGGAACCTCCTGCTCAACTCGCTGTAACCACCTGCCGGGGACGCCAAAATCACCTGTCAGCTAGGCCAGAACCACGTGGCGGACTCTATGGAATCACCCGCCGGGCATGCCGGAACCAGCTCTCAGACGTGCCAGAAGCACGTGCCGGACACGCCGGAACCACCTACTAGAGAGACCGGAACCACCTGCCAGACCCGCCTGAACCACCTGCTGAGTACGCTGGAACAACCTGCTCTACTCGCTGGAGCCACCTGCTGGACACGCCAAAATCACCTGATGGCTACGCCAGCACCACTCGGCAGACAAGCCAGAATCACCTGCAGGGTATGCCGGAACCACCTCTCAGACGTGCCAGAACCCCTTGTCGGACACTCCGGAATCACCTGTCAGGCATGCCGGAACCACCTCTCGAACGTGCCAGAATGACGTGCCAGAGACACCGGATGCACCTGCCGAGCACGCCGGAACCTCCTCTTCGACTCGCCGGAACCACCAGCCAGAGACGCCAAAATCCCCTGCCAGGTAGGCCAGAATCACATGGCGGACGCTCCGGAATCTCCCGCCGGGAAGGTAGGAACCACCTCTCAAACATACTGGAAGCACGTGCCGGACATGCCGGCACCACGTACTGGACAGACCAGAAACACCTGCCGGACCTGCCTGAACCACCTGCTGAGCACACCGGAACAACTTGCTCGACTCGCTGGAGCCACCTGCTGGACACCCCAAAATCACCAGCCAGCTATGCCAGAGCCACTTGCCGTACACTCCGGAATCACCTGCTGGTTACACCAGAGCCACTTGGTGGACAATCCAGAATCACCTGCCGGACATGCCAGAACCACCTGTCACACATGCCGGAACCACGTGCCTGACACGCCGGAACCACCTCGCGGACAGACCGGAACCACCTACCAGACATGCCTGAACCACCCGCCGGGCATGCCGGAACCACCTGCCGGACACGCCAAAATCACCTGCGGGCTAGGCCAGAACCACTTGTAGGACTCTCCTGGAGCACCTGCCGGGCATGCGGGAACCACCTCTCAGACGTGCCAGAACCACGTGCGGCACATGACGGAACCCATTACCGGACAGACCGGAACCACCTGCTGGACACGCCAGAATCACCTGCCAAGAACACCGGAACCACCTGAACAGCTCGCCAGAAACACCTGCCGGACATGCCAAAATCACCTGCCGGCTACACCAGAACCTCTTGCCGGACACTCCGGAATCACCTGCCAGACATGATGCAACCAAATGTCAGACGTGCCAGAACCACGTGCCAGAGACACCGGATGCAACTGCCGAGCATGCCGGAACCTCCTGCTCAACTCGCTGTAACCACCTGCCGGGGACGCCAAAATCACCTGTCAGCTAGGCCAGAACCACGTGGCGGACTCTATGGAATCACCCGCCGGGCATGCCGGAACCAGCTCTCAGACGTGCCAGAAGCACGTGCCGGACACGCCGGAACCACCTACTAGAGAGACCGGAACCACCTGCCAGACCCGCCTGAACCACCTGCTGAGTACGCTGGAACAACCTGCTCTACTCGCTGGAGCCACCTGCTGGACACGCCAAAATCACCTGATGGCTACGCCAGCACCACTCGGCAGACAAGCCAGAATCACCTGCAGGGTATGCCGGAACCACCTCTCAGACGTGCCAGAACCCCTTGTCGGACACTCCGGAATCACCTGTCAGGCATGCCGGAACCACCTCTCGAACGTGCCAGAATGACGTGCCAGAGACACCGGATGCACCTGCCGAGCACAGCCGGAACCTCCTCTTCGACTCGCCGGAACCACCAGCCAGAGACGCCAAAATCCCCTGCCAGGTAGGCCAGAATCACATGGCGGACGCTCCGGAATCTCCCGCCGGGAAGGTAGGAACCACCTCTCAAACATACTGGAAGCACGTGCCGGACATGCCGGCACCACGTACTGGACAGACCAGAAACACCTGCCGGACCTGCCTGAACCACCTGCTGAGCACACCGGAACAACTTGCTCGACTCGCTGGAGCCACCTGCTGGACACCCCAAAATCACCAGCCAGCTATGCCAGAGCCACTTGCCGTACACTCCGGAATCACCTGCTGGTTACACCAGAGCCACTTGGTGGACAATCCAGAATCACCTGCCGGACATGCCAGAACCACCTGTCACACATGCCGGAACCACGTGCCTGACACGCCGGAACCACCTCGCGGACAGACCGGAACCACCTACCAGACATGCCTGAACCACCTGCCGAGCATGCCGGAACCACCTGCCGGACACGCCAAAATCACCTGCGGGCTAGGCCAGAACCACTTGTAGGACTCTCCTGGAGCACCTGCCGGGCATGCGGGAACCACCTCTCAGACGTGCCAGAACCACGTGCGGCACATGACGGAACCCATTACCGGACAGACCGGAACCACCTGCTGGACACGCCAGAATCACCTGCCAAGAACACCGGAACCACCTGAACAGCTCGCCAGAAACACCTGCCGGACATGCCAAAATCACCTGCCGGCTACACCAGAACCTCTTGCCGGACACTCCGGAATCACCTGCCAGACATGATGCAACCAAATGTCAGACGTGCCAGAACCACGTGCCAGAGACACCGGATGCAACTGCCGAGCATGCCGGAACCTCCTGCTCAACTCGCTGTAACCACCTGCCGGGGACGCCAAAATCACCTGTCAGCTAGGCCAGAACCACGTGGCGGACTCTATGGAATCACCCGCCGGGCATGCCGGAACCAGCTCTCAGACGTGCCAGAAGCACGTGCCGGACACGCCGGAACCACCTACTAGAGAGACCGGAACCACCTGCCAGACCCGCCTGAACCACCTGCTGAGTACGCTGGAACAACCTGCTCTACTCGCTGGAGCCACCTGCTGGACACGCCAAAATCACCTGATGGCTACGCCAGCACCACTCGGCAGACAAGCCAGAATCACCTGCAGGGTATGCCGGAACCACCTCTCAGACGTGCCAGAACCCCTTGTCGGACACTCCGGAATCACCTGTCAGGCATGCCGGAACCACCTCTCGAACGTGCCAGAATGACGTGCCAGAGACACCGGATGCACCTGCCGAGCACGCCGGAACCTCCTCTTCGACTCGCCGGAACCACCAGCCAGAGACGCCAAAATCCCCTGCCAGGTAGGCCAGAATCACATGGCGGACGCTCCGGAATCTCCCGCCGGGAAGGTAGGAACCACCTCTCAAACATACTGGAAGCACGTGCCGGACATGCCGGCACCACGTACTGGACAGACCAGAAACACCTGCCGGACCTGCCTGAACCACCTGCTGAGCACACCGGAACAACTTGCTCGACTCGCTGGAGCCACCTGCTGGACACCCCAAAATCACCAGCCAGCTATGCCAGAACCACTTGCCGTACACTCCGGAATCACCTGCTGGTTACACCAGAGCCACTTGGTGGACAATCCAGAATCACCTGCCGGACATGCCAGAACCACCTGTCACACATGCCGGAACCACGTGCCTGACACGCCGGAACCACCTCGCGGACAGACCGGAACCACCTACCAGACATGCCTGAACCACCTGCCGAGCATGCCGGAACCACCTGCCGGACACGCCAAAATCACCTGCGGGCTAGGCCAGAACCACTTGTAGGACTCTCCTGGAGCACCTGCCGGGCATGCGGGAACCACCTCTCAGACGTGCCAGAACCACGTGCGGCACATGACGGAACCCATTACCGGACAGACCGGAACCACCTGCTGGACACGCCAGAATCACCTGCCAAGAACACCGGAACCACCTGAACAGCTCGCCAGAAACACCTGCCGGACATGCCAAAATCACCTGCCGGCTACACCAGAACCTCTTGCCGGACACTCCGGAATCACCTGCCAGACATGATGCAACCAAATGTCAGACGTGCCAGAACCACGTGCCAGAGACACCGGATGCAACTGCCGAGCATGCCGGAACCTCCTGCTCAACTCGCTGTAACCACCTGCCGGGGACGCCAAAATCACCTGTCAGCTAGGCCAGAACCACGTGGCGGACTCTATGGAATCACCCGCCGGGCATGCCGGAACCAGCTCTCAGACGTGCCAGAAGCACGTGCCGGACACGCCGGAACCACCTACTAGAGAGACCGGAACCACCTGCCAGACCCGCCTGAACCACCTGCTGAGTACGCTGGAACAACCTGCTCTACTCGCTGGAGCCACCTGCTGGACACGCCAAAATCACCTGATGGCTACGCCAGCACCACTCGGCAGACAAGCCAGAATCACCTGCAGGGTATGCCGGAACCACCTCTCAGACGTGCCAGAACCCCTTGTCGGACACTCCGGAATCACCTGTCAGGCATGCCGGAACCACCTCTCGAACGTGCCAGAATGACGTGCCAGAGACACCGGATGCACCTGCCGAGCACGCCGGAACCTCCTCTTCGACTCGCCGGAACCACCAGCCAGAGACGCCAAAATCCCCTGCCAGGTAGGCCAGAATCACATGGCGGACGCTCCGGAATCTCCCGCCGGGAAGGTAGGAACCACCTCTCAAACATACTGGAAGCACGTGCCGGACATGCCGGCACCACGTACTGGACAGACCAGAAACACCTGCCGGACCTGCCTGAACCACCTGCTGAGCACACCGGAACAACTTGCTCGACTCGCTGGAGCCACCTGCTGGACACCCCAAAATCACCAGCCAGCTATGCCAGAGCCACTTGCCGTACACTCCGGAATCACCTGCTGGTTACACCAGAGCCACTTGGTGGACAATCCAGAATCACCTGCCGGACATGCCAGAACCACCTGTCACACATGCCGGAACCACGTGCCTGACACGCCGGAACCACCTCGCGGACAGACCGGAACCACCTACCAGACATGCCTGAACCACCTGCCGAGCATGCCGAACCACCTGCCGGACACGCCAAAATCACCTGCGGGCTAGGCCAGAACCACTTGTAGGACTCTCCTGGAGCACCTGCCGGGCATGCGGGAACCACCTCTCAGACGTGCCAGAACCACGTGCGGCACATGACGGAACCCATTACCGGACAGACCGGAACCACCTGCTGGACACGCCAGAATCACCTGCCAAGAACACCGGAACCACCTGAACAGCTCGCCAGAAACACCTGCCGGACATGCCAAAATCACCTGCCGGCTACACCAGAACCTCTTGCCGGACACTCCGGAATCACCTGCCAGACATGATGCAACCAAATGTCAGACGTGCCAGAACCACGTG
>NW_027225130.1:0-9480 GCF_041296235.1 Equus asinus
GTCTGAGAGGTGGTTCCCGCATGCCCGGCAGGTGCTCCAGGAGAGTCCTACAAGTGGTTCTGGCCTAGCCCGCAGGTGGTTTTGGCGTGTCCGGCAGGTGGTTCCGGCATGCTCGGCAGGTGGTTCAGGCATGTCTGGTAGGTGGTTCCGGTCTGTCCGCGAGGTGGTTCGGCGTGTCAGGCACGTGGTTCCGGCATGTGTGACAGGTGGTTCTGGCATGTCCGGCAGGTGATTCTGGATTGTCCACCAAGTGGCTCTGGTGTAACCAGCAGGTGATTCCGGAGTGTACGGCAAGTGGTTCTGGCATAGCTGGCTGGTGATTTTGGGGTGTCCAGCAGGTGGCTCCAGCGAGTCGAGCAAGTTGTTCCGGTGTGCTCAGCAGGTGGTTCAGGCAGGTCCGGCAGGTGTTTCTGGTCTGTCCAGTACGTGGTGCCGGCATGTCCGGCACGTGCTTCCAGTATGTTTGAGAGGTGGTTCCTACCTTCCCGGCGGGAGATTCCGGAGCGTCCGCCATGTGATTCTGGCCTACCTGGCAGGGGATTTTGGCGTCTCTGGCTGGTGGTTCCGGCGAGTCGAAGAGGAGGTTCCGGCGTGCTCGGCAGGTGCATCCGGTGTCTCTGGCACGTCATTCTGGCACGCTCGAGAGGTGGTTCCGGCATGCCTGACAGGTGATTCCGGAGTGTCCGACAAGGGGTTCTGGCACGTCTGAGAGGTGGTTCCGGCATACCCTGCAGGTGATTCTGGCTTGTCTGCCGAGTGGTGCTGGCGTAGCCATCAGGTGATTTTGGCGTGTCCAGCAGGTGGCTCCAGCGAGTAGAGCAGGTTGTTTCCAGCGTACTCAGCAGGTGGTTCAGGCGGGTCTGGCAGGTGGTTCCGGTCTCTCTAGTAGGTGGTTCCGGCGTGTCCGGCACGTGCTTCTGGCACGTCTGAGAGCTGGTTCCGGCATGCCCGGCGGGTGATTCCATAGAGTCCGCCACGTGGTTCTGGCCTAGCTGACAGGTGATTTTGGCGTCCCCGGCAGGTGGTTACAGCGAGTTGAGCAGGAGGTTCCGGCATGCTCGGCAGTTGCATCCGGTGTCTCTGGCACGTGGTTCTGGCACGTCTGACATTTGGTTGCATCATGTCTGGCAGGTGATTCCGGAGTGTCCGGCAAGAGGTTCTGGTGTAGCCGGCAGGTGATTTTGGCATGCCCGGCAGGTGTTTCTGGCGAGCTGTTCAGGTGGTTCCGGTGTTCTTGGCAGGTGATTCTGGCGTGTCCAGCAGGTGGTTCCGGTCTGTCCGGTAATGGGTTCCGTCATGTGCCGCACGTGGTTCTGGCACGTCTGAGAGGTGGTTCCCGCATGCCCGGCAGGTGCTCCAGGAGAGTCCTACAAGTGGTTCTGGCCTAGCCCGCAGGTGGTTTTGCGTGTCCGGCAGGTGGTTCCGGCATGCTCGGCAGGTGGTTCAGGCATGTCTGGTAGGTGGTTCCGGTCTGTCCGCGAGGTGGTTCCGGCGTGTCAGGCACGTGGTTCCGGCATGTGTGACAGGTGGTTCTGGCATGTCCGGCAGGTGATTCTGGATTGTCCACCAAGTGGCTCTGGTGTAACCAGCAGGTGATTCCGGAGTGTACGGCAAGTGGTTCTGGCATAGCTGGCTGGTGATTTTGGGGTGTCCAGCAGGTGGCTCCAGCGAGTCGAGCAAGTTGTTCCGGTGTGCTCAGCAGGTGGTTCAGGCAGGTCCGGCAGGTGTTTCTGGTCTGTCCAGTACGTGGTGCCGGCATGTCCGGCACGTGCTTCCAGTATGTTTGAGAGGTGGTTCCTACCTTCCCGGCGGGAGATTCCGGAGCGTCCGCCATGTGATTCTGGCCTACCTGGCAGGGGATTTTGGCGTCTCTGGCTGGTGGTTCCGGCGAGTCGAAGAGGAGGTTCCGGCGTGCTCGGCAGGTGCATCCGGTGTCTCTGGCACGTCATTCTGGCACGCTCGAGAGGTGGTTCCGGCATGCCTGACAGGTGATTCCGGAGTGTCCGACAAGGGGTTCTGGCACGTCTGAGAGGTGGTTCCGGCATACCCTGCAGGTGATTCTGGCTTGTCTGCCGAGTGGTGCTGGCGTAGCCATCAGGTGATTTTGGCGTGTCCAGCAGGTGGCTCCAGCGAGTAGAGCAGGTTGTTCCAGCGTACTCAGCAGGTGGTTCAGGCGGGTCTGGCAGGTGGTTCCGGTCTCTCTAGTAGGTGGTTCCGGCGTGTCCGGCACGTGCTTCTGGCACGTCTGAGAGCTGGTTCCGGCATGCCCGGCGGGTGATTCCATAGAGTCCGCCACGTGGTTCTGGCCTAGCTGACAGGTGATTTTGGCGTCCCCGGCAGGTGGTTACAGCGAGTTGAGCAGGAGGTTCCGGCATGCTCGGCAGTTGCATCCGGTGTCTCTGGCACGTGGTTCTGGCACGTCTGACATTTGGTTGCATCATGTCTGGCAGGTGATTCCGGAGTGTCCGGCAAGAGGTTCTGGTGTAGCCGGCAGGTGATTTTGGCATGTCCGGCAGGTGTTTCTGGCGAGCTGTTCAGGTGGTTCCGGTGTTCTTGGCAGGTGATTCTGGCGTGTCCAGCAGGTGGTTCCGGTCTGTCCGGTAATGGGTTCCGTCATGTGCCGCACGTGGTTCTGGCACGTCTGAGAGGTGGTTCCCGCATGCCCGGCAGGTGCTCCAGGAGAGTCCTACAAGTGGTTCTGGCCTAGCCCGCAGGTGGTTTTGGCGTGTCCGGCAGGTGGTTCCGGCATGCTCGGCAGGTGGTTCAGGCATGTCTGGTAGGTGGTTCCGGTCTGTCCGCGAGGTGGTTCCGGCGTGTCAGGCACGTGGTTCCGGCATGTGTGACAGGTGGTTCATGCATGTCCGGCAGGTGATTCTGGATTGTCCACCAAGTGGCTCTGGTGTAACCAGCAGGTGATTCCGGAGTGTACGGCAAGTGGTTCTGGCATAGCTGGCTGGTGATTTTGGGGTGTCCAGCAGGTGGCTCCAGCGAGTCGAGCAAGTTGTTCCGGTGTGCTCAGCAGGTGGTTCAGGCAGGTCCGGCAGGTGTTTCTGGTCTGTCCAGTACGTGGTGCCGGCATGTCCGGCACGTGCTTCCAGTATGTTTGAGAGGTGGTTCCTACCTTCCCGGCGGGAGATTCCGGAGCGTCCGCCATGTGATTCTGGCCTACCTGGCAGGGGATTTTGGCGTCTCTGGCTGGTGGTTCCGGCGAGTCGAAGAGGAGGTTCCGGCGTGCTCGGCAGGTGCATCCGGTGTCTCTGGCACGTCATTCTGGCACGCTCGAGAGGTGGTTCCGGCATGCCTGACAGGTGATTCCGGAGTGTCCGACAAGGGGTTCTGGCACGTCTGAGAGGTGGTTCCGGCATACCCTGCAGGTGATTCTGGCTTGTCTGCCGAGTGGTGCTGGCGTAGCCATCAGGTGATTTTGGCGTGTCCAGCAGGTGGCTCCAGCGAGTAGAGCAGGTTGTTCCAGCGTACTCAGCAGGTGGTTCAGGCGGGTCTGGCAGGTGGTTCCGGTCTCTCTAGTAGGTGGTTCCGGCGTGTCCCGGCACGTGCTTCTGCACGTCTGAGAGCTGGTTCCGGCATGCCCGGCGGGTGATTCCATAGAGTCCGCCACGTGGTTCTGGCCTAGCTGACAGGTGATTTTGGCGTCCCCGGCAGGTGGTTACAGCGAGTTGAGCAGGAGGTTCCGGCATGCTCGGCAGTTGCATCCGGTGTCTCTGGCACGTGGTTCTGGCACGTCTGACATTTGGTTGCATCATGTCTGGCAGGTGATTCCGGAGTGTCCGGCAAGAGGTTCTGGTGTAGCCGGCAGGTGATTTTGGCATGTCCGGCAGGTGTTTCTGGCGAGCTGTTCAGGTGGTTCCGGTGTTCTTGGCAGGTGATTCTGGCGTGTCCAGCAGGTGGTTCCGGTCTGTCCGGTAATGGGTTCCGTCATGTGCCGCACGTGGTTCTGGCACGTCTGAGAGGTGGTTCCCGCATGCCCGGCAGGTGCTCCAGGAGAGTCCTACAAGTGGTTCTGGCCTAGCCCGCAGGTGGTTTTGGCGTGTCCGGCAGGTGGTTCCGGCATGCTCGGCAGGTGGTTCAGGCATGTCTGGTAGGTGGTTCCGGTCTGTCCGCGAGGTGTTCCGGCGTGTCAGGCACGTGGTTCCGGCATGTGTGACAGGTGGTTCTGGCATGTCCGGCAGGTGATTCTGGATTGTCCACCAAGTGGCTCTGGTGTAACCAGCAGGTGATTCCGGAGTGTACGGCAAGTGGTTCTGGCATAGCTGGCTGGTGATTTTGGGGTGTCCAGCAGGTGGCTCCAGCGAGTCGAGCAAGTTGTTCCGGTGTGCTCAGCAGGTGGTTCAGGCAGGTCCGGCAGGTGTTTCTGGTCTGTCCAGTACGTGGTGCCGGGCATGTCCGGCACGTGCTTCCAGTATGTTTGAGAGGTGGTTCCTACCTTCCCGGCGGGGAGATTCCGGAGCGTCCGCCATGTGATTCTGGCCTACCTGGCAGGGGATTTTGGCGTCTCTGGCTGGTGGTTCCGGCGAGTCGAAGAGGAGGTTCCGGCGTGCTCGCAGGTGCATCCGGTGTCTCTGGCACGTCATTCTGGCACGCTCGAGAGGTGGTTCCGGCATGCCTGACAGGTGATTCCGGAGTGTCCGACAAGGGGTTCTGGCACGTCTGAGAGGTGGTTCCGGCATACCCTGCAGGTGATTCTGGCTTGTCTGCCGAGTGGTGCTGGCGTAGCCATCAGGTGATTTTGGCGTGTCCAGCAGGTGGCTCCAGCGAGTAGAGCAGGTTGTTCCAGCGTACTCAGCAGGTGGTTCAGGCGGGTCTGGCAGGTGGTTCCGGTCTCTCTAGTAGGTGGTTCCGGCGTGTCCGGCACGTGCTTCTGGCACGTCTGAGAGCTGGTTCCGGCATGCCCGGCGGGGTGATTCCATAGAGTCCGCCACGTGGTTCTGGCCTAGCTGACAGGTGATTTTGGCGTCCCCGGCAGGTGGTTACAGCGAGTTGAGCAGGAGTTCCGGCATGCTCGCAGTTGCATCCGTGTCTCTGGCACGTGGTTCTGGCACGTCTGACATTTGGTTGCATCATGTCTGGCAGTGATTCCGGAGTGTCCGGCAAGAGGTTCTGGTGTAGCCGGCAGGTGATTTTGGCATGTCCCGGCAGGTGTTTCTGGCGAGCTGTTCAGGTGGTTCCGGTGTTCTTGGCAGGTGATTCTGGCGTGTCCAGCAGGTGGTTCCGGTCTGTCCGGTAATGGGTTCCGTCATGTGCCGCACGTGGTTCTGGCACGTCTGAGAGGTGGTTCCCGCATGCCCGGCAGGTGCTCCAGGAGAGTCCTACAAGTGGTTCTGGCCTAGCCCGCAGGTGGTTTTGGCGTGTCCGGCAGGTGGTTCCGGCATGCTCGCAGGTGGTTTCAGGCATGTCTGGTAGGTGGTTCCGGTCTGTCCGCGAGGTGGTTCCGGCGTGTCAGGCACGTGGTTCCGGCATGTGTGACAGGTGGTTCTGGCATGTCCGGCAGGTGATTCTGGATTGTCCACCAAGTGGCTCTGGTGTAACAGCAGGTGATTCCGGAGTGTACGGCAAGTGGTTCTGGCATAGCTGGCTGGTGATTTTGGGGTGTCCAGCAGGTGCTCCAGCGAGTCGAGCAAGTTGTTCGGTGTGCTCAGCAGGTGGTTCAGGCAGGTCCGGCAGGTGTTTCTGGTCTGTCCAGTACGTGGTGCCGGCATGTCCGGCACGTGCTTCCAGTATGTTTGAGAGGTGGTTCCTACCTTCCCGGCGGGAGATTCCGGAGCGTCCGCCATGTGATTCTGGCCTACCTGGCAGGGGATTTTGGCGTCTCTGGCTGGTGGTTCCGGCGAGTCGAAGAGGAGGTTCCGGCGTGCTCGGCAGGTGCATCCGGTGTCTCTGGCACGTCATTCTGGCACGCTCGAGAGGTGGTTCCGGCATGCCTGACAGGTGATTCCGGAGTGTCCGACAAGGGGTTCTGGCACGTCTGAGAGGTGGTTCCGGCATACCCTGCAGGTGATTCTGGCTTGTCTGCCGAGTGGTGCTGGCGTAGCCATCAGGTGATTTTGGCGTGTCCAGCAGGTGGCTCCAGCGAGTAGAGCAGGTTGTTCCAGCGTACTCAGCAGGTGGTTCAGGCGGGTCTGGCAGGTGGTTCCGGTCTCTCTAGTAGGTGGTTCCGGCGTGTCCGGCACGTGCTTCTGGCACGTCTGAGAGCTGGTTCCGGCATGCCCGGCGGGTGATTCCATAGAGTCCGCCACGTGGTTCTGGCCTAGCTGACAGGTGATTTTGGCGTCCCAGGCAGGTGGTTACAGCGAGTTGAGCAGGAGGTTCCGGCATGCTCGGCAGTTGCATCCGGTGTCTCTGGCACGTGGTTCTGGCACGTCTGACATTTGGTTGCATCATGTCTGGCAGGTGATTCCGGAGTGTCCGGCAAGAGGTTCTGGTGTAGCCGGCAGGTGATTTTGGCATGCCCGGCAGGTGTTTCTGGCGAGCTGTTCAGGTGGTTCCGGTGTTCTTGGCAGGTGATTCTGGCGTGTCCAGCAGGTGGTTCCGGTCTGTCCGGTAATGGGTTCCGTCATGTGCCGCACGTGGTTCTGGCACGTCTGAGAGGTGGTTCCCGCATGCCCGGCAGGTGCTCCAGGAGAGTCCTACAAGTGGTTCTGGCCTAGCCCGCAGGTGGTTTGGCGTGTCCGGCAGGTGGTTCCGGCATGCTCGGCAGGTGGTTCAGGGCATGTCTGGTAGGTGGTTCCGGTCTGTCCGCGAGGTGGTTCCGGCGTGTCAGGCACGTGGTTCCGGCATGTGTGACAGGTGGTTCTGGCATGTCCGGCAGGTGATTCTGGATTGTCCACCAAGTGGCTCTGGTGTAACCAGCAGGTGATTCCGGAGTGTACGGCAAGTGGTTCTGGCATAGCTGGCTGGTGATTTTGGGGTGTCCAGCAGGTGGCTCCAGCGAGTCGAGCAAGTTGTTCCGGTGTGCTCAGCAGGTGGTTCAGGCAGGTCCGGCAGGTGTTTCTGGTCTGTCCAGTACGTGGTGCCGGCATGTCCGGCACGTGCTTCCAGTATGTTTGAGAGGTGGTTCCTACCTTCCCGGCGGAGATTCCGGAGCGTCCGCCATGTGATTCTGGCCTACCTGGCAGGGGATTTTGGCGTCTCTGGCTGGTGGTTCCGGCGAGTCGAAGAGGAGGTTCCGGCGTGCTCGGCAGGTGCATCCGGTGTCTCTGGCACGTCATTCTGGCACGCTCGAGAGGTGGTTCCGGCATGCCTGACAGGTGATTCCGGAGTGTCCGACAAGGGTTCTGGCACGTCTGAGAGGTGGTTCCGGCATACCCTGCAGGTGATTCTGGCTTGTCTGCCGAGTGGTGCTGGCGTAGCCATCAGGTGATTTTGGCGTGTCCAGCAGGTGGCTCCAGCGAGTAGAGCAGGTTGTTCCAGCGTACTCAGCAGGTGGTTCAGGCGGGTCTGGCAGGTGGTTCCGGTCTCTCTAGTAGGTGGTTCCGGCGTGTCCGGCACGTGCTTCTGGCACGTCTGAGAGCTGGTTCCGGCATGCCCGGCGGGTGATTCCATAGAGTCCGCCACGTGGTTCTGGCCTAGCTGACAGGTGATTTTGGCGTCCCCGGCAGGTGGTTACAGCGAGTTGAGCAGGAGGTTCCGGCATGCTCGGCAGTTGCATCCGGTGTCTCTGGCACGTGGTTCTGGCACGTCTGACATTTGGTTGCATCATGTCTGGCAGGTGATTCCGGAGTGTCCGGCAAGAGGTTCTGGTGTAGCCGGCAGGTGATTTTGGCATGCCCGGCAGGTGTTTCTGGCGAGCTGTTCAGGTGGTTCCGGTGTTCTTGGCAGGTGATTCTGGCGTGTCCAGCAGGTGTTCCGGTCTGTCCGGTAATGGGTTCCGTCATGTGCCGCACGTGGTTCTGGCACGTCTGAGAGGTGGTTCCCGCATGCCCGGCAGGTGCTCAGGAGAGTCCTACAAGTGGTTCTGGCCTAGCCCGCAGGTGGTTTTGGCGTGTCCGGCAGGTGGTTCCGGCATGCTCGGCAGGTGGTTCAGGCATGTCTGGTAGGTGGTTCCGGTCTGTCCGCGAGGTGGTTCCGGCGTGTCAGGCACGTGGTTCCGGCATGTGTGACAGGTGGTTCTGGCATGTCCGGCAGGTGATTCTGGATTGTCCACCAAGTGGCTCTGGTGTAACCAGCAGGTGATTCCGGAGTGTACGGCAAGTGGTTCTGGCATAGCTGGCTGGTGATTTTGGGTGTCCAGCAGGTGCTCCAGCGAGTCGAGCAAGTTGTTCCGGTGTGCTCAGCAGGTGGTTCAGGCAGGTCCGGCAGGTGTTTCTGGTCTGTCCAGTACGTGGTGCCGGCATGTCCGGCACGTGCTTCCAGTATGTTTGAGAGGTGGTTCCTACCTTCCCGGCGGGAGATTCCGGAGCGTCCGCCATGTGATTCTGGCCTACCTGGCAGGGGATTTTGGCGTCTCTGGCTGGTGGTTCCGGCGAGTCGAAGAGGAGGTTCCGGCGTGCTCGGCAGGTGCATCCGGTGTCTCTGGCACGTCATTCTGGCACGCTCGAGAGGTGGTTCCGGCATGCCTGACAGGTGATTCCGGAGTGTCCGACAAGGGGTTCTGGCACGTCTGAGAGGTGGTTCCGGCATACCCTGCAGGTGATTCTGGCTTGTCTGCCGAGTGGTGCTGGCGTAGCCATCAGGTGATTTTGGCGTGTCCAGCAGGTGGCTCCAGCGAGTAGAGCAGGTTGTTCCAGCGTACTCAGCAGGTGGTTCAGGCGGGTCTGGCAGGTGGTTCCGGTCTCTCTATTAGGTGGTTCCGGCGTGTCCGCACGTGCTTCTGGCACGTCCTGAGAGCTGGTTCCGGCATGCCCGGCGGGTGATTCCATAGAGTCCGCCACGTGGTTCTGGCCTAGCTGACAGGTGATTTTGGCGTCCCCGGCAGGTGGTTTCAGCGAGTTGAGCAGGAGGTTCCGGCATGCTCGGCAGTTGCATCCGGTGTCTCTGGCACGTGGTTCTGGCACGTCTGACATTTGGTTGCATCATGTCTGGCAGGTGATTCCGGAGTGTCCGGCAAGAGGTTCTGGTGTAGCCGGCAGGTGATTTTGGCATGCCGGCAGGTGTTTCTGGCGAGCTGTTCAGGTGGTTCCGGTGTTCTTGGCAGGTGATTCTGGCGTGTCAGCAGGTGGTTCCGGTCTGTCCGGTAATGGGTTCCGTCATGTGCCGCACGTGGTTCTGGCACGTCTGAGAGGTGGTTCCCGCATGCCGGCAGGTGCTCCAGGAGAGTCCTACAAGTGGTTCTGCCTAGCCCGCAGGTGGTTTTGGCGTGTCCGGCAGGTGGTTCCGGCATGCTCGGCAGGTGGTTCAGGCATGTCTGGTAGGTGGTTCCGGTCTGTCCGCGAGGTGGTTCCGGCGTGTCAGGCACGTTGGGTTCCGGCATGTGTGACAGGTGGTTCTGGCATGTCCGGCAGGTGATTCTGGATTGTCCACCAAGTG
>NW_027225131.1:0-69827 GCF_041296235.1 Equus asinus
GATTTTGGCATGTCCGGCAGGTGTTTCTGGCGAGCTGTTCAGGTGGTTCCGGTGTTCTTGGCAGGTGATTCTGGCGTGTCCAGCAGGTGGTTCCGGTCTGTCCGGTAATGGGTTCCGTCATGTGCCGCACGTGGTTCTGGCACGTCTGAGAGGTGGTTCCCGCATGCCCGGCAGGTGCTCCAGGAGAGTCCTACAAGTGGTTCTGGCCTAGCCCGCAGGTGGTTTTGGCGTGTCCGGCAGGTGGTTCCGGCATGCTCGGCAGGTGGTTCAGGCATGTCTGGTAGGTGTTCCGGTCTGTCCGCGAGGTGGTTCCGGCGTGTCAGGCACGTGGTTCCGGCATGTGTGACAGGTGGTTCTGGCATGTCCGGCAGGTGATTCTGGATTGTCCACCAAGTGGCTCTGGTGTAACCAGCAGGTGATTCCGGAGTGTACGGCAAGTGGTTCTGGCATAGCTGGCTGGTGATTTTGGGTGTCCAGCAGGTGGCTCCAGCGAGTCGAGCAAGTTGTTCCGGTGTGCTCAGCAGGTGGTTCAGGCAGGTCCGGCAGGTGTTTCTGGTCTGTCCAGTACGTGGTGCCGGCATGTCCGGCACGTGCTTCCAGTATGTTTGAGAGGTGGTTCCTACCTTCCCGGCGGGAGATTCCGGAGCGTCCGCCATGTGATTCTGGCCTACCTGGCAGGGGATTTTTGGCGTCTCTGGCTGGTGGTTCCGGCGAGTCGAAGAGGAGGTTCCGGCGTGCTCGGCAGGTGCATCCGGTGTCTCTGGCACGTCATTCTGGCACGCTCGAGAGGTGGTTCCGGCATGCCTGACAGGTGATTCCGGAGTGTCCGACAAGGGGTTCTGGCACGTCTGAGAGGTGGTTCCCGGCATACCCTGCAGGTGATTCTGGCTTGTCTGCCGAGTGGTGCTGGCGTAGCCATCAGGTGATTTTGGCGTGTCCAGCAGGTGGCTCCAGCGAGTAGAGCAGGTTGTTCCAGCGTACTCAGCAGGTGGTTCAGGCGGGTCTGGCAGGTGGTTCCGGTCTCTCTAGTAGGTGGTTCCGGCGTGTCCGGCACGTGCTTCTGGCACGTCTGAGAGCTGGTTCCGGCATGCCCGGCGGGTGATTCCATAGAGTCCGCCACGTGGTTCTGGCCTAGCTGACAGGTGATTTTGGCGTCCCCGGCAGGTGGTTACAGCGAGTTGAGCAGGAGGTTCCGGCATGCTCGGCAGTTGCATCCGGTGTCTCTGGCACGTGGTTCTGGCACGTCTGACATTTGGTTGCATCATGTCTGGCAGGTGATTCCGGAGTGTCCGGCAAGAGGTTCTGGTGTAGCCGGCAGGTGATTTTGGCATGCCCGGCAGGTGTTTCTGGCGAGCTGTTCAGGTGGTTCCGGTGTTCTTGGCAGGTGATTCTGGCGTGTCCAGCAGGTGGTTCCGGTCTGTCCGGTAATGGGTTCCGTCATGTGCCGCACGTGGTTCTGGCACGTCTGAGAGGTGGTTCCCGCATGCCCGGCAGGTGCTCCAGGAGAGTCCTACAAGTGGTTCTGGCCTAGCCCGCAGGTGGTTTTGGCGTGTCCGGCAGGTGGTTCCGGCATGCTCGGCAGGTGGTTCAGGCATGTCTGGTAGGTGGTTCCGGTCTGTCCGCGAGGTGGTTCCGGCGTGTCAGGCACGTGGTTCCGGCATGTGTGACAGGTGGTTCTGGCATGTCCGGCAGGTGATTCTGGATTGTCCACCAAGTGGCTCTGGTGTAACCAGCAGGTGATTCCGGAGTGTACGGCAAGTGGTTCTGGCATAGCTGGCTGGTGATTTTGGGGTGTCCAGCAGGTGGCTCCAGCGAGTCGAGCAAGTTGTTCCGGTGTGCTCAGCAGGTGGTTCAGGCAGGTCCGGCAGGTGTTTCTGGTCTGTCCAGTACGTGGTGCCGGCATGTCCGGCACGTGCTTCCAGTATGTTTGAGAGGTGGTTCCTACCTTCCCGGCGGGAGATTCCGGAGCGTCCGCCATGTGATTCTGGCCTACCTGGCAGGGGATTTTGGCGTCTCTGGCTGGTGGTTCCGGCGAGTCGAAGAGGAGGTTCCGGCGTGCTCGGCAGGTGCATCCGGTGTCTCTGGCACGTCATTCTGGCACGCTCGAGAGGTGGTTCCGGCATGCCTGACAGGTGATTCCGGAGTGTCCGACAAGGGGTTCTGGCACGTCTGAGAGGTGGTTCCGGCATACCCTGCAGGTGATTCTGGCTTGTCTGCCGAGTGGTGCTGGCGTAGCCATCAGGTGATTTTGGCGCGTCCAGCAGGTGGCTCCAGCGAGTAGAGCAGGTTGTTCCAGCGTACTCAGCAGGTGGTTCAGGCGGGTCTGGCAGGTGGTTCCGGTCTCTCTAGTAGGTGGTTCCGGCGTGTCCGGCACGTGCTTCTGGCACGTCTGAGAGCTGGTTCCGGCATGCCCGGCGGGTGATTCCATAGAGTCCGCCACGTGGTTCTGGCCTAGCTGACAGGTGATTTTGGCGTCCCCGGCAGGTGGTTACAGCGAGTTGAGCAGGAGGTTCCGGCATGCTCGGCAGTTGCATCCGGTGTCTCTGGCACGTGGTTCTGGCACGTCTGACATTTGGTTGCATCATGTCTGGCAGGTGATTCCGGAGTGTCCGGCAAGAGGTTCTGGTGTAGCCGGCAGGTGATTTTGGCATGCCCGGCAGGTGTTTCTGGCGAGCTGTTCAGGTGGTTCCGGTGTTCTTGGCAGGTGATTCTGGCGTGTCCAGCAGGTGGTTCCGGTCTGTCCGGTAATGGGTTCCGTCATGTGCCGCACGTGGTTCTGGCACGTCTGAGAGGTGGTTCCCGCATGCCCGGCAGGTGCTCCAGGAGAGTCCTACAAGTGGTTCTGGCCTAGCCCGCAGGTGGTTTTGGCGTGTCCGGCAGGTGGTTCCGGCATGCTCGGCAGGTGGTTCAGGCATGTCTGGTAGGTGGTTCCGGTCTGTCCGCGAGGTGGTTCCGGCGTGTCAGGCACGTGGTTCCGGCATGTGTGACAGGTGGTTCTGGCATGTCCGGCAGGTGATTCTGGATTGTCCACCAAGTGGCTCTGGTGTAACCAGCAGGTGATTCCGGAGTGTACGGCAAGTGGTTCTGGCATAGCTGGCTGGTGATTTTGGGGTGTCCAGCAGGTGGCTCCAGCGAGTCGAGCAAGTTGTTCCGGTGTGCTCAGCAGGTGGTTCAGGCAGGTCCGGCAGGTGTTTCTGGTCTGTCCAGTACGTGGTGCCGGCATGTCCGGCACGTGCTTCCAGTATGTTTGAGAGGTGGTTCCTACCTTCCCGGCGGGAGATTCCGGAGCGTCCGCCATGTGATTCTGGCCTACCTGGCAGGGGATTTTGGCGTCTCTGGCTGGTGGTTCCGGCGAGTCGAAGAGGAGGTTCCGGCGTGCTCGGCAGGTGCATCCGGTGTCTCTGGCACGTCATTCTGGCACGCTCGAGAGGTGGTTCCGGCATGCCTGACAGGTGATTCCGGAGTGTCCGACAAGGGGTTCTGGCACGTCTGAGAGGTGGTTCCGGCATACCCTGCAGGTGATTCTGGCTTGTCTGCCGAGTGGTGCTGGCGTAGCCATCAGGTGATTTTGGCGTGTCCAGCAGGTGGCTCCAGCGAGTAGAGCAGGTTGTTCCAGCGTACTCAGCAGGTGGTTCAGGCGGGTCTGGCAGGTGGTTCCGGTCTCTCTAGTAGGTGGTTCCGGCGTGTCCGGCACGTGCTTCTGGCACGTCTGAGAGCTGGTTCCGGCATGCCCGGCGGGTGATTCCATAGAGTCCGCCACGTGGTTCTGGCCTAGCTGACAGGTGATTTTGGCGTCCCCGGCAGGTGGTTACAGCGAGTTGAGCAGGAGGTTCCGGCATGCTCGGCAGTTGCATCCGGTGTCTCTGGCACGTGGTTCTGGCACGTCTGACATTTGGTTGCATCATGTCTGGCAGGTGATTCCGGAGTGTCCGGCAAGAGGTTCTGGTGTAGCCGGCAGGTGATTTTGGCATGCCCGGCAGGTGTTTCTGGCGAGCTGTTCAGGTGGTTCCGGTGTTCTTGGCAGGTGATTCTGGCGTGTCCAGCAGGTGGTTCCGGTCTGTCCGGTAATGGGTTCCGTCATGTGCCGCACGTGGTTCTGGCACGTCTGAGAGGTGGTTCCCGCATGCCCGGCAGGTGCTCCAGGAGAGTCCTACAAGTGGTTCTGGCCTAGCCCGCAGGTGGTTTTGGCGTGTCCGGCAGGTGGTTCCGGCATGCTCGGCAGGTGGTTCAGGCATGTCTGGTAGGTGGTTCCGGTCTGTCCGCGAGGTGGTTCCGGCGTGTCAGGCACGTGGTTCCGGCATGTGTGACAGGTGGTTCTGGCATGTCCGGCAGGTGATTCTGGATTGTCCACCAAGTGGCTCTGGTGTAACCAGCAGGTGATTCCGGAGTGTACGGCAAGTGGTTCTGGCATAGCTGGCTGGTGATTTTGGGGTGTCCAGCAGGTGGCTCCAGCGAGTCGAGCAAGTTGTTCCGGTGTGCTCAGCAGGTGGTTCAGGCAGGTCCGGCAGGTGTTTCTGGTCTGTCCAGTACGTGGTGCCGGCATGTCCGGCACGTGCTTCCAGTATGTTTGAGAGGTGGTTCCTACCTTCCCGGCGGGAGATTCCGGAGCGTCCGCCATGTGATTCTGGCCTACCTGGCAGGGGATTTTGGCGTCTCTGGCTGGTGGTTCCGGCGAGTCGAAGAGGAGGTTCCGGCGTGCTCGGCAGGTGCATCCGGTGTCTCTGGCACGTCATTCTGGCACGCTCGAGAGGTGGTTCCGGCATGCCTGACAGGTGATTCCGGAGTGTCCGACAAGGGGTTCTGGCACGTCTGAGAGGTGGTTCCGGCATACCCTGCAGGTGATTCTGGCTTGTCTGCCGAGTGGTGCTGGCGTAGCCATCAGGTGATTTTGGCGTGTCCAGCAGGTGGCTCCAGCGAGTAGAGCAGGTTGTTCCAGCGTACTCAGCAGGTGGTTCAGGCGGGTCTGGCAGGTGGTTCCGGTCTCTCTAGTAGGTGGTTCCGGCGTGTCCGGCACGTGCTTCTGGCACGTCTGAGAGCTGGTTCCGGCATGCCCGGCGGGTGATTCCATAGAGTCCGCCACGTGGTTCTGGCCTAGCTGACAGGTGATTTTGGCGTCCCCGGCAGGTGGTTACAGCGAGTTGAGCAGGAGGTTCCGGCATGCTCGGCAGTTGCATCCGGTGTCTCTGGCACGTGGTTCTGGCACGTCTGACATTTGGTTGCATCATGTCTGGCAGGTGATTCCGGAGTGTCCGGCAAGAGGTTCTGGTGTAGCCGGCAGGTGATTTTGGCATGTCCGGCAGGTGTTTCTGGCGAGCTGTTCAGGTGGTTCCGGTGTTCTTGGCAGGTGATTCTGGCGTGTCCAGCAGGTGGTTCCGGTCTGTCCGGTAATGGGTTCCGTCATGTGCCGCACGTGGTTCTGGCACGTCTGAGAGGTGGTTCCCGCATGCCCGGCAGGTGCTCCAGGAGAGTCCTACAAGTGGTTCTGGCCTAGCCCGCAGGTGGTTTTGGCGTGTCCGGCAGGTGGTTCCGGCATGCTCGGCAGGTGGTTCAGGCATGTCTGGTAGGTGGTTCCGGTCTGTCCGCGAGGTGGTTCCGGCGTGTCAGGCACGTGGTTCCGGCATGTGTGACAGGTGGTTCTGGCATGTCCGGCAGGTGATTCTGGATTGTCCACCAAGTGGCTCTGGTGTAACCAGCAGGTGATTCCGGAGTGTACGGCAAGTGGTTCTGGCATAGCTGGCTGGTGATTTTGGGGTGTCCAGCAGGTGGCTCCAGCGAGTCGAGCAAGTTGTTCCGGTGTGCTCAGCAGGTGGTTCAGGCAGGTCCGGCAGGTGTTTCTGGTCTGTCCAGTACGTGGTGCCGGCATGTCCGGCACGTGCTTCCAGTATGTTTGAGAGGTGGTTCCTACCTTCCCGGCGGGAGATTCCGGAGCGTCCGCCATGTGATTCTGGCCTACCTGGCAGGGGATTTTGGCGTCTCTGGCTGGTGGTTCCGGCGAGTCGAAGAGGAGGTTCCGGCGTGCTCGGCAGGTGCATCCGGTGTCTCTGGCACGTCATTCTGGCACGCTCGAGAGGTGGTTCCGGCATGCCTGACAGGTGATTCCGGAGTGTCCGACAAGGGGTTCTGGCACGTCTGAGAGGTGGTTCCGGCATACCCTGCAGGTGATTCTGGCTTGTCTGCCGAGTGGTGCTGGCGTAGCCATCAGGTGATTTTGGCGTGTCCAGCAGGTGGCTCCAGCGAGTAGAGCAGGTTGTTCCAGCGTACTCAGCAGGTGGTTCAGGCGGGTCTGGCAGGTGGTTCCGGTCTCTCTAGTAGGTGGTTCCGGCGTGTCCGGCACGTGCTTCTGGCACGTCTGAGAGCTGGTTCCGGCATGCCCGGCGGGTGATTCCATAGAGTCCGCCACGTGGTTCTGGCCTAGCTGACAGGTGATTTTGGCGTCCCCGGCAGGTGGTTACAGCGAGTTGAGCAGGAGGTTCCGGCATGCTCGGCAGTTGCATCCGGTGTCTCTGGCACGTGGTTCTGGCACGTCTGACATTTGGTTGCATCATGTCTGGCAGGTGATTCCGGAGTGTCCGGCAAGAGGTTCTGGTGTAGCCGGCAGGTGATTTTGGCATGTCCGGCAGGTGTTTCTGGCGAGCTGTTCAGGTGGTTCCGGTGTTCTTGGCAGGTGATTCTGGCGTGTCCAGCAGGTGGTTCCGGTCTGTCCGGTAATGGGTTCCGTCATGTGCCGCACGTGGTTCTGGCACGTCTGAGAGGTGGTTCCCGCATGCCCGGCAGGTGCTCCAGGAGAGTCCTACAAGTGGTTCTGGCCTAGCCCGCAGGTGGTTTTGGCGTGTCCGGCAGGTGGTTCCGGCATGCTCGGCAGGTGGTTCAGGCATGTCTGGTAGGTGGTTCCGGTCTGTCCGCGAGGTGGTTCCGGCGTGTCAGGCACGTGGTTCCGGCATGTGTGACAGGTGGTTCTGGCATGTCCGGCAGGTGATTCTGGATTGTCCACCAAGTGGCTCTGGTGTAACCAGCAGGTGATTCCGGAGTGTACGGCAAGTGGTTCTGGCATAGCTGGCTGGTGATTTTGGGGTGTCCAGCAGGTGGCTCCAGCGAGTCGAGCAAGTTGTTCCGGTGTGCTCAGCAGGTGGTTCAGGCAGGTCCGGCAGGTGTTTCTGGTCTGTCCAGTACGTGGTGCCGGCATGTCCGGCACGTGCTTCCAGTATGTTTGAGAGGTGGTTCCTACCTTCCCGGCGGGAGATTCCGGAGCGTCCGCCATGTGATTCTGGCCTACCTGGCAGGGGATTTTGGCGTCTCTGGCTGGTGGTTCCGGCGAGTCGAAGAGGAGGTTCCGGCGTGCTCGGCAGGTGCATCCGGTGTCTCTGGCACGTCATTCTGGCACGCTCGAGAGGTGGTTCCGGCATGCCTGACAGGTGATTCCGGAGTGTCCGACAAGGGGTTCTGGCACGTCTGAGAGGTGGTTCCGGCATACCCTGCAGGTGATTCTGGCTTGTCTGCCGAGTGGTGCTGGCGTAGCCATCAGGTGATTTTGGCGTGTCCAGCAGGTGGCTCCAGCGAGTAGAGCAGGTTGTTCCAGCGTACTCAGCAGGTGGTTCAGGCGGGTCTGGCAGGTGGTTCCGGTCTCTCTAGTAGGTGGTTCCGGCGTGTCCGGCACGTGCTTCTGGCACGTCTGAGAGCTGGTTCCGGCATGCCCGGCGGGTGATTCCATAGAGTCCGCCACGTGGTTCTGGCCTAGCTGACAGGTGATTTTGGCGTCCCCGGCAGGTGGTTACAGCGAGTTGAGCAGGAGGTTCCGGCATGCTCGGCAGTTGCATCCGGTGTCTCTGGCACGTGGTTCTGGCACGTCTGACATTTGGTTGCATCATGTCTGGCAGGTGATTCCGGAGTGTCCGGCAAGAGGTTCTGGTGTAGCCGGCAGGTGATTTTGGCATGTCCGGCAGGTGTTTCTGGCGAGCTGTTCAGGTGGTTCCGGTGTTCTTGGCAGGTGATTCTGGCGTGTCCAGCAGGTGGTTCCGGTCTGTCCGGTAATGGGTTCCGTCATGTGCCGCACGTGGTTCTGGCACGTCTGAGAGGTGGTTCCCGCATGCCCGGCAGGTGCTCCAGGAGAGTCCTACAAGTGGTTCTGGCCTAGCCCGCAGGTGGTTTTGGCGTGTCCGGCAGGTGGTTCCGGCATGCTCGGCAGGTGGTTCAGGCATGTCTGGTAGGTGGTTCCGGTCTGTCCGCGAGGTGGTTCCGGCGTGTCAGGCACGTGGTTCCGGCATGTGTGACAGGTGGTTCTGGCATGTCCGGCAGGTGATTCTGGATTGTCCACCAAGTGGCTCTGGTGTAACCAGCAGGTGATTCCGGAGTGTACGGCAAGTGGTTCTGGCATAGCTGGCTGGTGATTTTGGGGTGTCCAGCAGGTGGCTCCAGCGAGTCGAGCAAGTTGTTCCGGTGTGCTCAGCAGGTGGTTCAGGCAGGTCCGGCAGGTGTTTCTGGTCTGTCCAGTACGTGGTGCCGGCATGTCCGGCACGTGCTTCCAGTATGTTTGAGAGGTGGTTCCTACCTTCCCGGCGGGAGATTCCGGAGCGTCCGCCATGTGATTCTGGCCTACCTGGCAGGGGATTTTGGCGTCTCTGGCTGGTGGTTCCGGCGAGTCGAAGAGGAGGTTCCGGCGTGCTCGGCAGGTGCATCCGGTGTCTCTGGCACGTCATTCTGGCACGCTCGAGAGGTGGTTCCGGCATGCCTGACAGGTGATTCCGGAGTGTCCGACAAGGGGTTCTGGCACGTCTGAGAGGTGGTTCCGGCATACCCTGCAGGTGATTCTGGCTTGTCTGCCGAGTGGTGCTGGCGTAGCCATCAGGTGATTTTGGCGTGTCCAGCAGGTGGCTCCAGCGAGTAGAGCAGGTTGTTCCAGCGTACTCAGCAGGTGGTTCAGGCGGGTCTGGCAGGTGGTTCCGGTCTCTCTAGTAGGTGGTTCCGGCGTGTCCGGCACGTGCTTCTGGCACGTCTGAGAGCTGGTTCCGGCATGCCCGGCGGGTGATTCCATAGAGTCCGCCACGTGGTTCTGGCCTAGCTGACAGGTGATTTTGGCGTCCCCGGCAGGTGGTTACAGCGAGTTGAGCAGGAGGTTCCGGCATGCTCGGCAGTTGCATCCGGTGTCTCTGGCACGTGGTTCTGGCACGTCTGACATTTGGTTGCATCATGTCTGGCAGGTGATTCCGGAGTGTCCGGCAAGAGGTTCTGGTGTAGCCGGCAGGTGATTTTGGCATGCCCGGCAGGTGTTTCTGGCGAGCTGTTCAGGTGGTTCCGGTGTTCTTGGCAGGTGATTCTGGCGTGTCCAGCAGGTGGTTCCGGTCTGTCCGGTAATGGGTTCCGTCATGTGCCGCACGTGGTTCTGGCACGTCTGAGAGGTGGTTCCCGCATGCCCGGCAGGTGCTCCAGGAGAGTCCTACAAGTGGTTCTGGCCTAGCCCGCAGGTGGTTTTGGCGTGTCCGGCAGGTGGTTCCGGCATGCTCGGCAGGTGGTTCAGGCATGTCTGGTAGGTGGTTCCGGTCTGTCCGCGAGGTGGTTCCGGCGTGTCAGGCACGTGGTTCCGGCATGTGTGACAGGTGGTTCTGGCATGTCCGGCAGGTGATTCTGGATTGTCCACCAAGTGGCTCTGGTGTAACCAGCAGGTGATTCCGGAGTGTACGGCAAGTGGTTCTGGCATAGCTGGCTGGTGATTTTGGGGTGTCCAGCAGGTGGCTCCAGCGAGTCGAGCAAGTTGTTCCGGTGTGCTCAGCAGGTGGTTCAGGCAGGTCCGGCAGGTGTTTCTGGTCTGTCCAGTACGTGGTGCCGGCATGTCCGGCACGTGCTTCCAGTATGTTTGAGAGGTGGTTCCTACCTTCCCGGCGGGAGATTCCGGAGCGTCCGCCATGTGATTCTGGCCTACCTGGCAGGGGATTTTGGCGTCTCTGGCTGGTGGTTCCGGCGAGTCGAAGAGGAGGTTCCGGCGTGCTCGGCAGGTGCATCCGGTGTCTCTGGCACGTCATTCTGGCACGCTCGAGAGGTGGTTCCGGCATGCCTGACAGGTGATTCCGGAGTGTCCGACAAGGGGTTCTGGCACGTCTGAGAGGTGGTTCCGGCATACCCTGCAGGTGATTCTGGCTTGTCTGCCGAGTGGTGCTGGCGTAGCCATCAGGTGATTTTGGCGTGTCCAGCAGGTGGCTCCAGCGAGTAGAGCAGGTTGTTCCAGCGTACTCAGCAGGTGGTTCAGGCGGGTCTGGCAGGTGGTTCCGGTCTCTCTAGTAGGTGGTTCCGGCGTGTCCGGCACGTGCTTCTGGCACGTCTGAGAGCTGGTTCCGGCATGCCCGGCGGGTGATTCCATAGAGTCCGCCACGTGGTTCTGGCCTAGCTGACAGGTGATTTTGGCGTCCCCGGCAGGTGGTTACAGCGAGTTGAGCAGGAGGTTCCGGCATGCTCGGCAGTTGCATCCGGTGTCTCTGGCACGTGGTTCTGGCACGTCTGACATTTGGTTGCATCATGTCTGGCAGGTGATTCCGGAGTGTCCGGCAAGAGGTTCTGGTGTAGCCGGCAGGTGATTTTGGCATGCCCGGCAGGTGTTTCTGGCGAGCTGTTCAGGTGGTTCCGGTGTTCTTGGCAGGTGATTCTGGCGTGTCCAGCAGGTGGTTCCGGTCTGTCCGGTAATGGGTTCCGTCATGTGCCGCACGTGGTTCTGGCACGTCTGAGAGGTGGTTCCCGCATGCCCGGCAGGTGCTCCAGGAGAGTCCTACAAGTGGTTCTGGCCTAGCCCGCAGGTGGTTTTGGCGTGTCCGGCAGGTGGTTCCGGCATGCTCGGCAGGTGGTTCAGGCATGTCTGGTAGGTGGTTCCGGTCTGTCCGCGAGGTGGTTCCGGCGTGTCAGGCACGTGGTTCCGGCATGTGTGACAGGTGGTTCTGGCATGTCCGGCAGGTGATTCTGGATTGTCCACCAAGTGGCTCTGGTGTAACCAGCAGGTGATTCCGGAGTGTACGGCAAGTGGCTCTGGCATAGCTGGCTGGTGATTTTGGGGTGTCCAGCAGGTGGCTCCAGCGAGTCGAGCAAGTTGTTCCGGTGTGCTCAGCAGGTGGTTCAGGCAGGTCCGGCAGGTGTTTCTGGTCTGTCCAGTACGTGGTGCCGGCATGTCCGGCACGTGCTTCCAGTATGTTTGAGAGGTGGTTCCTACCTTCCCGGCGGGAGATTCCGGAGCGTCCGCCATGTGATTCTGGCCTACCTGGCAGGGGATTTTGGCGTCTCTGGCTGGTGGTTCCGGCGAGTCGAAGAGGAGGTTCCGGCGTGCTCGGCAGGTGCATCCGGTGTCTCTGGCACGTCATTCTGGCACGCTCGAGAGGTGGTTCCGGCATGCCTGACAGGTGATTCCGGAGTGTCCGACAAGGGGTTCTGGCACGTCTGAGAGGTGGTTCCGGCATACCCTGCAGGTGATTCTGGCTTGTCTGCCGAGTGGTGCTGGCGTAGCCATCAGGTGATTTTGGCGTGTCCAGCAGGTGGCTCCAGCGAGTAGAGCAGGTTGTTCCAGCGTACTCAGCAGGTGGTTCAGGCGGGTCTGGCAGGTGGTTCCGGTCTCTCTAGTAGGTGGTTCCGGCGTGTCCGGCACGTGCTTCTGGCACGTCTGAGAGCTGGTTCCGGCATGCCCGGCGGGTGATTCCATAGAGTCCGCCACGTGGTTCTGGCCTAGCTGACAGGTGATTTTGGCGTCCCCGGCAGGTGGTTACAGCGAGTTGAGCAGGAGGTTCCGGCATGCTCGGCAGTTGCATCCGGTGTCTCTGGCACGTGGTTCTGGCACGTCTGACATTTGGTTGCATCATGTCTGGCAGGTGATTCCGGAGTGTCCGGCAAGAGGTTCTGGTGTAGCCGGCAGGTGATTTTGGCATGCCCGGCAGGTGTTTCTGGCGAGCTGTTCAGGTGGTTCCGGTGTTCTTGGCAGGTGATTCTGGCGTGTCCAGCAGGTGGTTCCGGTCTGTCCGGTAATGGGTTCCGTCATGTGCCGCACGTGGTTCTGGCACGTCTGAGAGGTGGTTCCCGCATGCCCGGCAGGTGCTCCAGGAGAGTCCTACAAGTGGTTCTGGCCTAGCCCGCAGGTGGTTTTGGCGTGTCCGGCAGGTGGTTCCGGCATGCTCGGCAGGTGGTTCAGGCATGTCTGGTAGGTGGTTCCGGTCTGTCCGCGAGGTGGTTCCGGCGTGTCAGGCACGTGGTTCCGGCATGTGTGACAGGTGGTTCTGGCATGTCCGGCAGGTGATTCTGGATTGTCCACCAAGTGGCTCTGGTGTAACCAGCAGGTGATTCCGGAGTGTACGGCAAGTGGCTCTGGCATAGCTGGCTGGTGATTTTGGGGTGTCCAGCAGGTGGCTCCAGCGAGTCGAGCAAGTTGTTCCGGTGTGCTCAGCAGGTGGTTCAGGCAGGTCCGGCAGGTGTTTCTGGTCTGTCCAGTACGTGGTGCCGGCATGTCCGGCACGTGCTTCCAGTATGTTTGAGAGGTGGTTCCTACCTTCCCGGCGGGAGATTCCGGAGCGTCCGCCATGTGATTCTGGCCTACCTGGCAGGGGATTTTGGCGTCTCTGGCTGGTGGTTCCGGCGAGTCGAAGAGGAGGTTCCGGCGTGCTCGGCAGGTGCATCCGGTGTCTCTGGCACGTCATTCTGGCACGCTCGAGAGGTGGTTCCGGCATGCCTGACAGGTGATTCCGGAGTGTCCGACAAGGGGTTCTGGCACGTCTGAGAGGTGGTTCCGGCATACCCTGCAGGTGATTCTGGCTTGTCTGCCGAGTGGTGCTGGCGTAGCCATCAGGTGATTTTGGCGTGTCCAGCAGGTGGCTCCAGCGAGTAGAGCAGGTTGTTCCAGCGTACTCAGCAGGTGGTTCAGGCGGGTCTGGCAGGTGGTTCCGGTCTCTCTAGTAGGTGGTTCCGGCGTGTCCGGCACGTGCTTCTGGCACGTCTGAGAGCTGGTTCCGGCATGCCCGGCGGGTGATTCCATAGAGTCCGCCACGTGGTTCTGGCCTAGCTGACAGGTGATTTTGGCGTCCCCGGCAGGTGGTTACAGCGAGTTGAGCAGGAGGTTCCGGCATGCTCGGCAGTTGCATCCGGTGTCTCTGGCACGTGGTTCTGGCACGTCTGACATTTGGTTGCATCATGTCTGGCAGGTGATTCCGGAGTGTCCGGCAAGAGGTTCTGGTGTAGCCGGCAGGTGATTTTGGCATGCCCGGCAGGTGTTTCTGGCGAGCTGTTCAGGTGGTTCCGGTGTTCTTGGCAGGTGATTCTGGCGTGTCCAGCAGGTGGTTCCGGTCTGTCCGGTAATGGGTTCCGTCATGTGCCGCACGTGGTTCTGGCACGTCTGAGAGGTGGTTCCCGCATGCCCGGCAGGTGCTCCAGGAGAGTCCTACAAGTGGTTCTGGCCTAGCCCGCAGGTGGTTTTGGCGTGTCCGGCAGGTGGTTCCGGCATGCTCGGCAGGTGGTTCAGGCATGTCTGGTAGGTGGTTCCGGTCTGTCCGCGAGGTGGTTCCGGCGTGTCAGGCACGTGGTTCCGGCATGTGTGACAGGTGGTTCTGGCATGTCCGGCAGGTGATTCTGGATTGTCCACCAAGTGGCTCTGGTGTAACCAGCAGGTGATTCCGGAGTGTACGGCAAGTGGCTCTGGCATAGCTGGCTGGTGATTTTGGGGTGTCCAGCAGGTGGCTCCAGCGAGTCGAGCAAGTTGTTCCGGTGTGCTCAGCAGGTGGTTCAGGCAGGTCCGGCAGGTGTTTCTGGTCTGTCCAGTACGTGGTGCCGGCATGTCCGGCACGTGCTTCCAGTATGTTTGAGAGGTGGTTCCTACCTTCCCGGCGGGAGATTCCGGAGCGTCCGCCATGTGATTCTGGCCTACCTGGCAGGGGATTTTGGCGTCTCTGGCTGGTGGTTCCGGCGAGTCGAAGAGGAGGTTCCGGCGTGCTCGGCAGGTGCATCCGGTGTCTCTGGCACGTCATTCTGGCACGCTCGAGAGGTGGTTCCGGCATGCCTGACAGGTGATTCCGGAGTGTCCGACAAGGGGTTCTGGCACGTCTGAGAGGTGGTTCCGGCATACCCTGCAGGTGATTCTGGCTTGTCTGCCGAGTGGTGCTGGCGTAGCCATCAGGTGATTTTGGCGTGTCCAGCAGGTGGCTCCAGCGAGTAGAGCAGGTTGTTCCAGCGTACTCAGCAGGTGGTTCAGGCGGGTCTGGCAGGTGGTTCCGGTCTCTCTAGTAGGTGGTTCCGGCGTGTCCGGCACGTGCTTCTGGCACGTCTGAGAGCTGGTTCCGGCATGCCCGGCGGGTGATTCCATAGAGTCCGCCACGTGGTTCTGGCCTAGCTGACAGGTGATTTTGGCGTCCCCGGCAGGTGGTTACAGCGAGTTGAGCAGGAGGTTCCGGCATGCTCGGCAGTTGCATCCGGTGTCTCTGGCACGTGGTTCTGGCACGTCTGACATTTGGTTGCATCATGTCTGGCAGGTGATTCCGGAGTGTCCGGCAAGAGGTTCTGGTGTAGCCGGCAGGTGATTTTGGCATGCCCGGCAGGTGTTTCTGGCGAGCTGTTCAGGTGGTTCCGGTGTTCTTGGCAGGTGATTCTGGCGTGTCCAGCAGGTGGTTCCGGTCTGTCCGGTAATGGGTTCCGTCATGTGCCGCACGTGGTTCTGGCACGTCTGAGAGGTGGTTCCCGCATGCCCGGCAGGTGCTCCAGGAGAGTCCTACAAGTGGTTCTGGCCTAGCCCGCAGGTGGTTTTGGCGTGTCCGGCAGGTGGTTCCGGCATGCTCGGCAGGTGGTTCAGGCATGTCTGGTAGGTGGTTCCGGTCTGTCCGCGAGGTGGTTCCGGCGTGTCAGGCACGTGGTTCCGGCATGTGTGACAGGTGGTTCTGGCATGTCCGGCAGGTGATTCTGGATTGTCCACCAAGTGGCTCTGGTGTAACCAGCAGGTGATTCCGGAGTGTACGGCAAGTGGCTCTGGCATAGCTGGCTGGTGATTTTGGGGTGTCCAGCAGGTGGCTCCAGCGAGTCGAGCAAGTTGTTCCGGTGTGCTCAGCAGGTGGTTCAGGCAGGTCCGGCAGGTGTTTCTGGTCTGTCCAGTACGTGGTGCCGGCATGTCCGGCACGTGCTTCCAGTATGTTTGAGAGGTGGTTCCTACCTTCCCGGCGGGAGATTCCGGAGCGTCCGCCATGTGATTCTGGCCTACCTGGCAGGGGATTTTGGCGTCTCTGGCTGGTGGTTCCGGCGAGTCGAAGAGGAGGTTCCGGCGTGCTCGGCAGGTGCATCCGGTGTCTCTGGCACGTCATTCTGGCACGCTCGAGAGGTGGTTCCGGCATGCCTGACAGGTGATTCCGGAGTGTCCGACAAGGGGTTCTGGCACGTCTGAGAGGTGGTTCCGGCATACCCTGCAGGTGATTCTGGCTTGTCTGCCGAGTGGTGCTGGCGTAGCCATCAGGTGATTTTGGCGTGTCCAGCAGGTGGCTCCAGCGAGTAGAGCAGGTTGTTCCAGCGTACTCAGCAGGTGGTTCAGGCGGGTCTGGCAGGTGGTTCCGGTCTCTCTAGTAGGTGGTTCCGGCGTGTCCGGCACGTGCTTCTGGCACGTCTGAGAGCTGGTTCCGGCATGCCCGGCGGGTGATTCCATAGAGTCCGCCACGTGGTTCTGGCCTAGCTGACAGGTGATTTTGGCGTCCCCGGCAGGTGGTTACAGCGAGTTGAGCAGGAGGTTCCGGCATGCTCGGCAGTTGCATCCGGTGTCTCTGGCACGTGGTTCTGGCACGTCTGACATTTGGTTGCATCATGTCTGGCAGGTGATTCCGGAGTGTCCGGCAAGAGGTTCTGGTGTAGCCGGCAGGTGATTTTGGCATGCCCGGCAGGTGTTTCTGGCGAGCTGTTCAGGTGGTTCCGGTGTTCTTGGCAGGTGATTCTGGCGTGTCCAGCAGGTGGTTCCGGTCTGTCCGGTAATGGGTTCCGTCATGTGCCGCACGTGGTTCTGGCACGTCTGAGAGGTGGTTCCCGCATGCCCGGCAGGTGCTCCAGGAGAGTCCTACAAGTGGTTCTGGCCTAGCCCGCAGGTGGTTTTGGCGTGTCCGGCAGGTGGTTCCGGCATGCTCGGCAGGTGGTTCAGGCATGTCTGGTAGGTGGTTCCGGTCTGTCCGCGAGGTGGTTCCGGCGTGTCAGGCACGTGGTTCCGGCATGTGTGACAGGTGGTTCTGGCATGTCCGGCAGGTGATTCTGGATTGTCCACCAAGTGGCTCTGGTGTAACCAGCAGGTGATTCCGGAGTGTACGGCAAGTGGCTCTGGCATAGCTGGCTGGTGATTTTGGGGTGTCCAGCAGGTGGCTCCAGCGAGTCGAGCAAGTTGTTCCGGTGTGCTCAGCAGGTGGTTCAGGCAGGTCCGGCAGGTGTTTCTGGTCTGTCCAGTACGTGGTGCCGGCATGTCCGGCACGTGCTTCCAGTATGTTTGAGAGGTGGTTCCTACCTTCCCGGCGGGAGATTCCGGAGCGTCCGCCATGTGATTCTGGCCTACCTGGCAGGGGATTTTGGCGTCTCTGGCTGGTGGTTCCGGCGAGTCGAAGAGGAGGTTCCGGCGTGCTCGGCAGGTGCATCCGGTGTCTCTGGCACGTCATTCTGGCACGCTCGAGAGGTGGTTCCGGCATGCCTGACAGGTGATTCCGGAGTGTCCGACAAGGGGTTCTGGCACGTCTGAGAGGTGGTTCCGGCATACCCTGCAGGTGATTCTGGCTTGTCTGCCGAGTGGTGCTGGCGTAGCCATCAGGTGATTTTGGCGTGTCCAGCAGGTGGCTCCAGCGAGTAGAGCAGGTTGTTCCAGCGTACTCAGCAGGTGGTTCAGGCGGGTCTGGCAGGTGGTTCCGGTCTCTCTAGTAGGTGGTTCCGGCGTGTCCGGCACGTGCTTCTGGCACGTCTGAGAGCTGGTTCCGGCATGCCCGGCGGGTGATTCCATAGAGTCCGCCACGTGGTTCTGGCCTAGCTGACAGGTGATTTTGGCGTCCCCGGCAGGTGGTTACAGCGAGTTGAGCAGGAGGTTCCGGCATGCTCGGCAGTTGCATCCGGTGTCTCTGGCACGTGGTTCTGGCACGTCTGACATTTGGTTGCATCATGTCTGGCAGGTGATTCCGGAGTGTCCGGCAAGAGGTTCTGGTGTAGCCGGCAGGTGATTTTGGCATGCCCGGCAGGTGTTTCTGGCGAGCTGTTCAGGTGGTTCCGGTGTTCTTGGCAGGTGATTCTGGCGTGTCCAGCAGGTGGTTCCGGTCTGTCCGGTAATGGGTTCCGTCATGTGCCGCACGTGGTTCTGGCACGTCTGAGAGGTGGTTCCCGCATGCCCGGCAGGTGCTCCAGGAGAGTCCTACAAGTGGTTCTGGCCTAGCCCGCAGGTGGTTTTGGCGTGTCCGGCAGGTGGTTCCGGCATGCTCGGCAGGTGGTTCAGGCATGTCTGGTAGGTGGTTCCGGTCTGTCCGCGAGGTGGTTCCGGCGTGTCAGGCACGTGGTTCCGGCATGTGTGACAGGTGGTTCTGGCATGTCCGGCAGGTGATTCTGGATTGTCCACCAAGTGGCTCTGGTGTAACCAGCAGGTGATTCCGGAGTGTACGGCAAGTGGCTCTGGCATAGCTGGCTGGTGATTTTGGGGTGTCCAGCAGGTGGCTCCAGCGAGTCGAGCAAGTTGTTCCGGTGTGCTCAGCAGGTGGTTCAGGCAGGTCCGGCAGGTGTTTCTGGTCTGTCCAGTACGTGGTGCCGGCATGTCCGGCACGTGCTTCCAGTATGTTTGAGAGGTGGTTCCTACCTTCCCGGCGGGAGATTCCGGAGCGTCCGCCATGTGATTCTGGCCTACCTGGCAGGGGATTTTGGCGTCTCTGGCTGGTGGTTCCGGCGAGTCGAAGAGGAGGTTCCGGCGTGCTCGGCAGGTGCATCCGGTGTCTCTGGCACGTCATTCTGGCACGCTCGAGAGGTGGTTCCGGCATGCCTGACAGGTGATTCCGGAGTGTCCGACAAGGGGTTCTGGCACGTCTGAGAGGTGGTTCCGGCATACCCTGCAGGTGATTCTGGCTTGTCTGCCGAGTGGTGCTGGCGTAGCCATCAGGTGATTTTGGCGTGTCCAGCAGGTGGCTCCAGCGAGTAGAGCAGGTTGTTCCAGCGTACTCAGCAGGTGGTTCAGGCGGGTCTGGCAGGTGGTTCCGGTCTCTCTAGTAGGTGGTTCCGGCGTGTCCGGCACGTGCTTCTGGCACGTCTGAGAGCTGGTTCCGGCATGCCCGGCGGGTGATTCCATAGAGTCCGCCACGTGGTTCTGGCCTAGCTGACAGGTGATTTTGGCGTCCCCGGCAGGTGGTTACAGCGAGTTGAGCAGGAGGTTCCGGCATGCTCGGCAGTTGCATCCGGTGTCTCTGGCACGTGGTTCTGGCACGTCTGACATTTGGTTGCATCATGTCTGGCAGGTGATTCCGGAGTGTCCGGCAAGAGGTTCTGGTGTAGCCGGCAGGTGATTTTGGCATGTCCGGCAGGTGTTTCTGGCGAGCTGTTCAGGTGGTTCCGGTGTTCTTGGCAGGTGATTCTGGCGTGTCCAGCAGGTGGTTCCGGTCTGTCCGGTAATGGGTTCCGTCATGTGCCGCACGTGGTTCTGGCACGTCTGAGAGGTGGTTCCCGCATGCCCGGCAGGTGCTCCAGGAGAGTCCTACAAGTGGTTCTGGCCTAGCCCGCAGGTGGTTTTGGCGTGTCCGGCAGGTGGTTCCGGCATGCTCGGCAGGTGGTTCAGGCATGTCTGGTAGGTGGTTCCGGTCTGTCCGCGAGGTGGTTCCGGCGTGTCAGGCACGTGGTTCCGGCATGTGTGACAGGTGGTTCTGGCATGTCCGGCAGGTGATTCTGGATTGTCCACCAAGTGGCTCTGGTGTAACCAGCAGGTGATTCCGGAGTGTACGGCAAGTGGCTCTGGCATAGCTGGCTGGTGATTTTGGGGTGTCCAGCAGGTGGCTCCAGCGAGTCGAGCAAGTTGTTCCGGTGTGCTCAGCAGGTGGTTCAGGCAGGTCCGGCAGGTGTTTCTGGTCTGTCCAGTACGTGGTGCCGGCATGTCCGGCACGTGCTTCCAGTATGTTTGAGAGGTGGTTCCTACCTTCCCGGCGGGAGATTCCGGAGCGTCCGCCATGTGATTCTGGCCTACCTGGCAGGGGATTTTGGCGTCTCTGGCTGGTGGTTCCGGCGAGTCGAAGAGGAGGTTCCGGCGTGCTCGGCAGGTGCATCCGGTGTCTCTGGCACGTCATTCTGGCACGCTCGAGAGGTGGTTCCGGCATGCCTGACAGGTGATTCCGGAGTGTCCGACAAGGGGTTCTGGCACGTCTGAGAGGTGGTTCCGGCATACCCTGCAGGTGATTCTGGCTTGTCTGCCGAGTGGTGCTGGCGTAGCCATCAGGTGATTTTGGCGTGTCCAGCAGGTGGCTCCAGCGAGTAGAGCAGGTTGTTCCAGCGTACTCAGCAGGTGGTTCAGGCGGGTCTGGCAGGTGGTTCCGGTCTCTCTAGTAGGTGGTTCCGGCGTGTCCGGCACGTGCTTCTGGCACGTCTGAGAGCTGGTTCCGGCATGCCCGGCGGGTGATTCCATAGAGTCCGCCACGTGGTTCTGGCCTAGCTGACAGGTGATTTTGGCGTCCCCGGCAGGTGGTTACAGCGAGTTGAGCAGGAGGTTCCGGCATGCTCGGCAGTTGCATCCGGTGTCTCTGGCACGTGGTTCTGGCACGTCTGACATTTGGTTGCATCATGTCTGGCAGGTGATTCCGGAGTGTCCGGCAAGAGGTTCTGGTGTAGCCGGCAGGTGATTTTGGCATGTCCGGCAGGTGTTTCTGGCGAGCTGTTCAGGTGGTTCCGGTGTTCTTGGCAGGTGATTCTGGCGTGTCCAGCAGGTGGTTCCGGTCTGTCCGGTAATGGGTTCCGTCATGTGCCGCACGTGGTTCTGGCACGTCTGAGAGGTGGTTCCCGCATGCCCGGCAGGTGCTCCAGGAGAGTCCTACAAGTGGTTCTGGCCTAGCCCGCAGGTGGTTTTGGCGTGTCCGGCAGGTGGTTCCGGCATGCTCGGCAGGTGGTTCAGGCATGTCTGGTAGGTGGTTCCGGTCTGTCCGCGAGGTGGTTCCGGCGTGTCAGGCACGTGGTTCCGGCATGTGTGACAGGTGGTTCTGGCATGTCCGGCAGGTGATTCTGGATTGTCCACCAAGTGGCTCTGGTGTAACCAGCAGGTGATTCCGGAGTGTACGGCAAGTGGCTCTGGCATAGCTGGCTGGTGATTTTGGGGTGTCCAGCAGGTGGCTCCAGCGAGTCGAGCAAGTTGTTCCGGTGTGCTCAGCAGGTGGTTCAGGCAGGTCCGGCAGGTGTTTCTGGTCTGTCCAGTACGTGGTGCCGGCATGTCCGGCACGTGCTTCCAGTATGTTTGAGAGGTGGTTCCTACCTTCCCGGCGGGAGATTCCGGAGCGTCCGCCATGTGATTCTGGCCTACCTGGCAGGGGATTTTGGCGTCTCTGGCTGGTGGTTCCGGCGAGTCGAAGAGGAGGTTCCGGCGTGCTCGGCAGGTGCATCCGGTGTCTCTGGCACGTCATTCTGGCACGCTCGAGAGGTGGTTCCGGCATGCCTGACAGGTGATTCCGGAGTGTCCGACAAGGGGTTCTGGCACGTCTGAGAGGTGGTTCCGGCATACCCTGCAGGTGATTCTGGCTTGTCTGCCGAGTGGTGCTGGCGTAGCCATCAGGTGATTTTGGCGTGTCCAGCAGGTGGCTCCAGCGAGTAGAGCAGGTTGTTCCAGCGTACTCAGCAGGTGGTTCAGGCGGGTCTGGCAGGTGGTTCCGGTCTCTCTAGTAGGTGGTTCCGGCGTGTCCGGCACGTGCTTCTGGCACGTCTGAGAGCTGGTTCCGGCATGCCCGGCGGGTGATTCCATAGAGTCCGCCACGTGGTTCTGGCCTAGCTGACAGGTGATTTTGGCGTCCCCGGCAGGTGGTTACAGCGAGTTGAGCAGGAGGTTCCGGCATGCTCGGCAGTTGCATCCGGTGTCTCTGGCACGTGGTTCTGGCACGTCTGACATTTGGTTGCATCATGTCTGGCAGGTGATTCCGGAGTGTCCGGCAAGAGGTTCTGGTGTAGCCGGCAGGTGATTTTGGCATGTCCGGCAGGTGTTTCTGGCGAGCTGTTCAGGTGGTTCCGGTGTTCTTGGCAGGTGATTCTGGCGTGTCCAGCAGGTGGTTCCGGTCTGTCCGGTAATGGGTTCCGTCATGTGCCGCACGTGGTTCTGGCACGTCTGAGAGGTGGTTCCCGCATGCCCGGCAGGTGCTCCAGGAGAGTCCTACAAGTGGTTCTGGCCTAGCCCGCAGGTGGTTTTGGCGTGTCCGGCAGGTGGTTCCGGCATGCTCGGCAGGTGGTTCAGGCATGTCTGGTAGGTGGTTCCGGTCTGTCCGCGAGGTGGTTCCGGCGTGTCAGGCACGTGGTTCCGGCATGTGTGACAGGTGGTTCTGGCATGTCCGGCAGGTGATTCTGGATTGTCCACCAAGTGGCTCTGGTGTAACCAGCAGGTGATTCCGGAGTGTACGGCAAGTGGCTCTGGCATAGCTGGCTGGTGATTTTGGGGTGTCCAGCAGGTGGCTCCAGCGAGTCGAGCAAGTTGTTCCGGTGTGCTCAGCAGGTGGTTCAGGCAGGTCCGGCAGGTGTTTCTGGTCTGTCCAGTACGTGGTGCCGGCATGTCCGGCACGTGCTTCCAGTATGTTTGAGAGGTGGTTCCTACCTTCCCGGCGGGAGATTCCGGAGCGTCCGCCATGTGATTCTGGCCTACCTGGCAGGGGATTTTGGCGTCTCTGGCTGGTGGTTCCGGCGAGTCGAAGAGGAGGTTCCGGCGTGCTCGGCAGGTGCATCCGGTGTCTCTGGCACGTCATTCTGGCACGCTCGAGAGGTGGTTCTGGCATGCCTGACAGGTGATTCCGGAGTGTCCGACAAGGGGTTCTGGCACGTCTGAGAGGTGGTTCCGGCATACCCTGCAGGTGATTCTGGCTTGTCTGCCGAGTGGTGCTGGCGTAGCCATCAGGTGATTTTGGCGTGTCCAGCAGGTGGCTCCAGCGAGTAGAGCAGGTTGTTCCAGCGTACTCAGCAGGTGGTTCAGGCGGGTCTGGCAGGTGGTTCCGGTCTCTCTAGTAGGTGGTTCCGGCGTGTCCGGCACGTGCTTCTGGCACGTCTGAGAGCTGGTTCCGGCATGCCCGGCGGGTGATTCCATAGAGTCCGCCACGTGGTTCTGGCCTAGCTGACAGGTGATTTTGGCGTCCCCGGCAGGTGGTTACAGCGAGTTGAGCAGGAGGTTCCGGCATGCTCGGCAGTTGCATCCGGTGTCTCTGGCACGTGGTTCTGGCACGTCTGACATTTGGTTGCATCATGTCTGGCAGGTGATTCCGGAGTGTCCGGCAAGAGGTTCTGGTGTAGCCGGCAGGTGATTTTGGCATGTCCGGCAGGTGTTTCTGGCGAGCTGTTCAGGTGGTTCCGGTGTTCTTGGCAGGTGATTCTGGCGTGTCCAGCAGGTGGTTCCGGTCTGTCCGGTAATGGGTTCCGTCATGTGCCGCACGTGGTTCTGGCACGTCTGAGAGGTGGTTCCCGCATGCCCGGCAGGTGCTCCAGGAGAGTCCTACAAGTGGTTCTGGCCTAGCCCGCAGGTGGTTTTGGCGTGTCCGGCAGGTGGTTCCGGCATGCTCGGCAGGTGGTTCAGGCATGTCTGGTAGGTGGTTCCGGTCTGTCCGCGAGGTGGTTCCGGCGTGTCAGGCACGTGGTTCCGGCATGTGTGACAGGTGGTTCTGGCATGTCCGGCAGGTGATTCTGGATTGTCCACCAAGTGGCTCTGGTGTAACCAGCAGGTGATTCCGGAGTGTACGGCAAGTGGCTCTGGCATAGCTGGCTGGTGATTTTGGGGTGTCCAGCAGGTGGCTCCAGCGAGTCGAGCAAGTTGTTCCGGTGTGCTCAGCAGGTGGTTCAGGCAGGTCCGGCAGGTGTTTCTGGTCTGTCCAGTACGTGGTGCCGGCATGTCCGGCACGTGCTTCCAGTATGTTTGAGAGGTGGTTCCTACCTTCCCGGCGGGAGATTCCGGAGCGTCCGCCATGTGATTCTGGCCTACCTGGCAGGGGATTTTGGCGTCTCTGGCTGGTGGTTCCGGCGAGTCGAAGAGGAGGTTCCGGCGTGCTCGGCAGGTGCATCCGGTGTCTCTGGCACGTCATTCTGGCACGCTCGAGAGGTGGTTCCGGCATGCCTGACAGGTGATTCCGGAGTGTCCGACAAGGGGTTCTGGCACGTCTGAGAGGTGGTTCCGGCATACCCTGCAGGTGATTCTGGCTTGTCTGCCGAGTGGTGCTGGCGTAGCCATCAGGTGATTTTGGCGTGTCCAGCAGGTGGCTCCAGCGAGTAGAGCAGGTTGTTCCAGCGTACTCAGCAGGTGGTTCAGGCGGGTCTGGCAGGTGGTTCCGGTCTCTCTAGTAGGTGGTTCCGGCGTGTCCGGCACGTGCTTCTGGCACGTCTGAGAGCTGGTTCCGGCATGCCCGGCGGGTGATTCCATAGAGTCCGCCACGTGGTTCTGGCCTAGCTGACAGGTGATTTTGGCGTCCCCGGCAGGTGGTTACAGCGAGTTGAGCAGGAGGTTCCGGCATGCTCGGCAGTTGCATCCGGTGTCTCTGGCACGTGGTTCTGGCACGTCTGACATTTGGTTGCATCATGTCTGGCAGGTGATTCCGGAGTGTCCGGCAAGAGGTTCTGGTGTAGCCGGCAGGTGATTTTGGCATGTCCGGCAGGTGTTTCTGGCGAGCTGTTCAGGTGGTTCCGGTGTTCTTGGCAGGTGATTCTGGCGTGTCCAGCAGGTGGTTCCGGTCTGTCCGGTAATGGGTTCCGTCATGTGCCGCACGTGGTTCTGGCACGTCTGAGAGGTGGTTCCCGCATGCCCGGCAGGTGCTCCAGGAGAGTCCTACAAGTGGTTCTGGCCTAGCCCGCAGGTGGTTTTGGCGTGTCCGGCAGGTGGTTCCGGCATGCTCGGCAGGTGGTTCAGGCATGTCTGGTAGGTGGTTCCGGTCTGTCCGCGAGGTGGTTCCGGCGTGTCAGGCACGTGGTTCCGGCATGTGTGACAGGTGGTTCTGGCATGTCCGGCAGGTGATTCTGGATTGTCCACCAAGTGGCTCTGGTGTAACCAGCAGGTGATTCCGGAGTGTACGGCAAGTGGCTCTGGCATAGCTGGCTGGTGATTTTGGGGTGTCCAGCAGGTGGCTCCAGCGAGTCGAGCAAGTTGTTCCGGTGTGCTCAGCAGGTGGTTCAGGCAGGTCCGGCAGGTGTTTCTGGTCTGTCCAGTACGTGGTGCCGGCATGTCCGGCACGTGCTTCCAGTATGTTTGAGAGGTGGTTCCTACCTTCCCGGCGGGAGATTCCGGAGCGTCCGCCATGTGATTCTGGCCTACCTGGCAGGGGATTTTGGCGTCTCTGGCTGGTGGTTCCGGCGAGTCGAAGAGGAGGTTCCGGCGTGCTCGGCAGGTGCATCCGGTGTCTCTGGCACGTCATTCTGGCACGCTCGAGAGGTGGTTCCGGCATGCCTGACAGGTGATTCCGGAGTGTCCGACAAGGGGTTCTGGCACGTCTGAGAGGTGGTTCCGGCATACCCTGCAGGTGATTCTGGCTTGTCTGCCGAGTGGTGCTGGCGTAGCCATCAGGTGATTTTGGCGTGTCCAGCAGGTGGCTCCAGCGAGTAGAGCAGGTTGTTCCAGCGTACTCAGCAGGTGGTTCAGGCGGGTCTGGCAGGTGGTTCCGGTCTCTCTAGTAGGTGGTTCCGGCGTGTCCGGCACGTGCTTCTGGCACGTCTGAGAGCTGGTTCCGGCATGCCCGGCGGGTGATTCCATAGAGTCCGCCACGTGGTTCTGGCCTAGCTGACAGGTGATTTTGGCGTCCCCGGCAGGTGGTTACAGCGAGTTGAGCAGGAGGTTCCGGCATGCTCGGCAGTTGCATCCGGTGTCTCTGGCACGTGGTTCTGGCACGTCTGACATTTGGTTGCATCATGTCTGGCAGGTGATTCCGGAGTGTCCGGCAAGAGGTTCTGGTGTAGCCGGCAGGTGATTTTGGCATGTCCGGCAGGTGTTTCTGGCGAGCTGTTCAGGTGGTTCCGGTGTTCTTGGCAGGTGATTCTGGCGTGTCCAGCAGGTGGTTCCGGTCTGTCCGGTAATGGGTTCCGTCATGTGCCGCACGTGGTTCTGGCACGTCTGAGAGGTGGTTCCCGCATGCCCGGCAGGTGCTCCAGGAGAGTCCTACAAGTGGTTCTGGCCTAGCCCGCAGGTGGTTTTGGCGTGTCCGGCAGGTGGTTCCGGCATGCTCGGCAGGTGGTTCAGGCATGTCTGGTAGGTGGTTCCGGTCTGTCCGCGAGGTGGTTCCGGCGTGTCAGGCACGTGGTTCCGGCATGTGTGACAGGTGGTTCTGGCATGTCCGGCAGGTGATTCTGGATTGTCCACCAAGTGGCTCTGGTGTAACCAGCAGGTGATTCCGGAGTGTACGGCAAGTGGCTCTGGCATAGCTGGCTGGTGATTTTGGGGTGTCCAGCAGGTGGCTCCAGCGAGTCGAGCAAGTTGTTCCGGTGTGCTCAGCAGGTGGTTCAGGCAGGTCCGGCAGGTGTTTCTGGTCTGTCCAGTACGTGGTGCCGGCATGTCCGGCACGTGCTTCCAGTATGTTTGAGAGGTGGTTCCTACCTTCCCGGCGGGAGATTCCGGAGCGTCCGCCATGTGATTCTGGCCTACCTGGCAGGGGATTTTGGCGTCTCTGGCTGGTGGTTCCGGCGAGTCGAAGAGGAGGTTCCGGCGTGCTCGGCAGGTGCATCCGGTGTCTCTGGCACGTCATTCTGGCACGCTCGAGAGGTGGTTCCGGCATGCCTGACAGGTGATTCCGGAGTGTCCGACAAGGGGTTCTGGCACGTCTGAGAGGTGGTTCCGGCATACCCTGCAGGTGATTCTGGCTTGTCTGCCGAGTGGTGCTGGCGTAGCCATCAGGTGATTTTGGCGTGTCCAGCAGGTGGCTCCAGCGAGTAGAGCAGGTTGTTCCAGCGTACTCAGCAGGTGGTTCAGGCGGGTCTGGCAGGTGGTTCCGGTCTCTCTAGTAGGTGGTTCCGGCGTGTCCGGCACGTGCTTCTGGCACGTCTGAGAGCTGGTTCCGGCATGCCCGGCGGGTGATTCCATAGAGTCCGCCACGTGGTTCTGGCCTAGCTGACAGGTGATTTTGGCGTCCCCGGCAGGTGGTTACAGCGAGTTGAGCAGGAGGTTCCGGCATGCTCGGCAGTTGCATCCGGTGTCTCTGGCACGTGGTTCTGGCACGTCTGACATTTGGTTGCATCATGTCTGGCAGGTGATTCCGGAGTGTCCGGCAAGAGGTTCTGGTGTAGCCGGCAGGTGATTTTGGCATGTCCGGCAGGTGTTTCTGGCGAGCTGTTCAGGTGGTTCCGGTGTTCTTGGCAGGTGATTCTGGCGTGTCCAGCAGGTGGTTCCGGTCTGTCCGGTAATGGGTTCCGTCATGTGCCGCACGTGGTTCTGGCACGTCTGAGAGGTGGTTCCCGCATGCCCGGCAGGTGCTCCAGGAGAGTCCTACAAGTGGTTCTGGCCTAGCCCGCAGGTGGTTTTGGCGTGTCCGGCAGGTGGTTCCGGCATGCTCGGCAGGTGGTTCAGGCATGTCTGGTAGGTGGTTCCGGTCTGTCCGCGAGGTGGTTCCGGCGTGTCAGGCACGTGGTTCCGGCATGTGTGACAGGTGGTTCTGGCATGTCCGGCAGGTGATTCTGGATTGTCCACCAAGTGGCTCTGGTGTAACCAGCAGGTGATTCCGGAGTGTACGGCAAGTGGCTCTGGCATAGCTGGCTGGTGATTTTGGGGTGTCCAGCAGGTGGCTCCAGCGAGTCGAGCAAGTTGTTCCGGTGTGCTCAGCAGGTGGTTCAGGCAGGTCCGGCAGGTGTTTCTGGTCTGTCCAGTACGTGGTGCCGGCATGTCCGGCACGTGCTTCCAGTATGTTTGAGAGGTGGTTCCTACCTTCCCGGCGGGAGATTCCGGAGCGTCCGCCATGTGATTCTGGCCTACCTGGCAGGGGATTTTGGCGTCTCTGGCTGGTGGTTCCGGCGAGTCGAAGAGGAGGTTCCGGCGTGCTCGGCAGGTGCATCCGGTGTCTCTGGCACGTCATTCTGGCACGCTCGAGAGGTGGTTCCGGCATGCCTGACAGGTGATTCCGGAGTGTCCGACAAGGGGTTCTGGCACGTCTGAGAGGTGGTTCCGGCATACCCTGCAGGTGATTCTGGCTTGTCTGCCGAGTGGTGCTGGCGTAGCCATCAGGTGATTTTGGCGTGTCCAGCAGGTGGCTCCAGCGAGTAGAGCAGGTTGTTCCAGCGTACTCAGCAGGTGGTTCAGGCGGGTCTGGCAGGTGGTTCCGGTCTCTCTAGTAGGTGGTTCCGGCGTGTCCGGCACGTGCTTCTGGCACGTCTGAGAGCTGGTTCCGGCATGCCCGGCGGGTGATTCCATAGAGTCCGCCACGTGGTTCTGGCCTAGCTGACAGGTGATTTTGGCGTCCCCGGCAGGTGGTTACAGCGAGTTGAGCAGGAGGTTCCGGCATGCTCGGCAGTTGCATCCGGTGTCTCTGGCACGTGGTTCTGGCACGTCTGACATTTGGTTGCATCATGTCTGGCAGGTGATTCCGGAGTGTCCGGCAAGAGGTTCTGGTGTAGCCGGCAGGTGATTTTGGCATGCCCGGCAGGTGTTTCTGGCGAGCTGTTCAGGTGGTTCCGGTGTTCTTGGCAGGTGATTCTGGCGTGTCCAGCAGGTGGTTCCGGTCTGTCCGGTAATGGGTTCCGTCATGTGCCGCACGTGGTTCTGGCACGTCTGAGAGGTGGTTCCCGCATGCCCGGCAGGTGCTCCAGGAGAGTCCTACAAGTGGTTCTGGCCTAGCCCGCAGGTGGTTTTGGCGTGTCCGGCAGGTGGTTCCGGCATGCTCGGCAGGTGGTTCAGGCATGTCTGGTAGGTGGTTCCGGTCTGTCCGCGAGGTGGTTCCGGCGTGTCAGGCACGTGGTTCCGGCATGTGTGACAGGTGGTTCTGGCATGTCCGGCAGGTGATTCTGGATTGTCCACCAAGTGGCTCTGGTGTAACCAGCAGGTGATTCCGGAGTGTACGGCAAGTGGCTCTGGCATAGCTGGCTGGTGATTTTGGGGTGTCCAGCAGGTGGCTCCAGCGAGTCGAGCAAGTTGTTCCGGTGTGCTCAGCAGGTGGTTCAGGCAGGTCCGGCAGGTGTTTCTGGTCTGTCCAGTACGTGGTGCCGGCATGTCCGGCACGTGCTTCCAGTATGTTTGAGAGGTGGTTCCTACCTTCCCGGCGGGAGATTCCGGAGCGTCCGCCATGTGATTCTGGCCTACCTGGCAGGGGATTTTGGCGTCTCTGGCTGGTGGTTCCGGCGAGTCGAAGAGGAGGTTCCGGCGTGCTCGGCAGGTGCATCCGGTGTCTCTGGCACGTCATTCTGGCACGCTCGAGAGGTGGTTCCGGCATGCCTGACAGGTGATTCCGGAGTGTCCGACAAGGGGTTCTGGCACGTCTGAGAGGTGGTTCCGGCATACCCTGCAGGTGATTCTGGCTTGTCTGCCGAGTGGTGCTGGCGTAGCCATCAGGTGATTTTGGCGTGTCCAGCAGGTGGCTCCAGCGAGTAGAGCAGGTTGTTCCAGCGTACTCAGCAGGTGGTTCAGGCGGGTCTGGCAGGTGGTTCCGGTCTCTCTAGTAGGTGGTTCCGGCGTGTCCGGCACGTGCTTCTGGCACGTCTGAGAGCTGGTTCCGGCATGCCCGGCGGGTGATTCCATAGAGTCCGCCACGTGGTTCTGGCCTAGCTGACAGGTGATTTTGGCGTCCCCGGCAGGTGGTTACAGCGAGTTGAGCAGGAGGTTCCGGCATGCTCGGCAGTTGCATCCGGTGTCTCTGGCACGTGGTTCTGGCACGTCTGACATTTGGTTGCATCATGTCTGGCAGGTGATTCCGGAGTGTCCGGCAAGAGGTTCTGGTGTAGCCGGCAGGTGATTTTGGCATGCCCGGCAGGTGTTTCTGGCGAGCTGTTCAGGTGGTTCCGGTGTTCTTGGCAGGTGATTCTGGCGTGTCCAGCAGGTGGTTCCGGTCTGTCCGGTAATGGGTTCCGTCATGTGCCGCACGTGGTTCTGGCACGTCTGAGAGGTGGTTCCCGCATGCCCGGCAGGTGCTCCAGGAGAGTCCTACAAGTGGTTCTGGCCTAGCCCGCAGGTGATTTTGGCGTGTCCGGCAGGTGGTTCCGGCATGCTCGGCAGGTGGTTCAGGCATGTCTGGTAGGTGGTTCCGGTCTGTCCGCGAGGTGGTTCCGGCGTGTCAGGCACGTGGTTCCGGCATGTGTGACAGGTGGTTCTGGCATGTCCGGCAGGTGATTCTGGATTGTCCACCAAGTGGCTCTGGTGTAACCAGCAGGTGATTCCGGAGTGTACGGCAAGTGGCTCTGGCATAGCTGGCTGGTGATTTTGGGGTGTCCAGCAGGTGGCTCCAGCGAGTCGAGCAAGTTGTTCCGGTGTGCTCAGCAGGTGGTTCAGGCAGGTCCGGCAGGTGTTTCTGGTCTGTCCAGTACGTGGTGCCGGCATGTCCGGCACGTGCTTCCAGTATGTTTGAGAGGTGGTTCCTACCTTCCCGGCGGGAGATTCCGGAGCGTCCGCCATGTGATTCTGGCCTACCTGGCAGGGGATTTTGGCGTCTCTGGCTGGTGGTTCCGGCGAGTCGAAGAGGAGGTTCCGGCGTGCTCGGCAGGTGCATCCGGTGTCTCTGGCACGTCATTCTGGCACGCTCGAGAGGTGGTTCCGGCATGCCTGACAGGTGATTCCGGAGTGTCCGACAAGGGGTTCTGGCACGTCTGAGAGGTGGTTCCGGCATACCCTGCAGGTGATTCTGGCTTGTCTGCCGAGTGGTGCTGGCGTAGCCATCAGGTGATTTTGGCGTGTCCAGCAGGTGGCTCCAGCGAGTAGAGCAGGTTGTTCCAGCGTACTCAGCAGGTGGTTCAGGCGGGTCTGGCAGGTGGTTCCGGTCTCTCTAGTAGGTGGTTCCGGCGTGTCCGGCACGTGCTTCTGGCACGTCTGAGAGCTGGTTCCGGCATGCCCGGCGGGTGATTCCATAGAGTCCGCCACGTGGTTCTGGCCTAGCTGACAGGTGATTTTGGCGTCCCCGGCAGGTGGTTACAGCGAGTTGAGCAGGAGGTTCCGGCATGCTCGGCAGTTGCATCCGGTGTCTCTGGCACGTGGTTCTGGCACGTCTGACATTTGGTTGCATCATGTCTGGCAGGTGATTCCGGAGTGTCCGGCAAGAGGTTCTGGTGTAGCCGGCAGGTGATTTTGGCATGCCCGGCAGGTGTTTCTGGCGAGCTGTTCAGGTGGTTCCGGTGTTCTTGGCAGGTGATTCTGGCGTGTCCAGCAGGTGGTTCCGGTCTGTCCGGTAATGGGTTCCGTCATGTGCCGCACGTGGTTCTGGCACGTCTGAGAGGTGGTTCCCGCATGCCCGGCAGGTGCTCCAGGAGAGTCCTACAAGTGGTTCTGGCCTAGCCCGCAGGTGATTTTGGCGTGTCCGGCAGGTGGTTCCGGCATGCTCGGCAGGTGGTTCAGGCATGTCTGGTAGGTGGTTCCGGTCTGTCCGCGAGGTGGTTCCGGCGTGTCAGGCACGTGGTTCCGGCATGTGTGACAGGTGGTTCTGGCATGTCCGGCAGGTGATTCTGGATTGTCCACCAAGTGGCTCTGGTGTAACCAGCAGGTGATTCCGGAGTGTACGGCAAGTGGCTCTGGCATAGCTGGCTGGTGATTTTGGGGTGTCCAGCAGGTGGCTCCAGCGAGTCGAGCAAGTTGTTCCGGTGTGCTCAGCAGGTGGTTCAGGCAGGTCCGGCAGGTGTTTCTGGTCTGTCCAGTACGTGGTGCCGGCATGTCCGGCACGTGCTTCCAGTATGTTTGAGAGGTGGTTCCTACCTTCCCGGCGGGAGATTCCGGAGCGTCCGCCATGTGATTCTGGCCTACCTGGCAGGGGATTTTGGCGTCTCTGGCTGGTGGTTCCGGCGAGTCGAAGAGGAGGTTCCGGCGTGCTCGGCAGGTGCATCCGGTGTCTCTGGCACGTCATTCTGGCACGCTCGAGAGGTGGTTCCGGCATGCCTGACAGGTGATTCCGGAGTGTCCGACAAGGGGTTCTGGCACGTCTGAGAGGTGGTTCCGGCATACCCTGCAGGTGATTCTGGCTTGTCTGCCGAGTGGTGCTGGCGTAGCCATCAGGTGATTTTGGCGTGTCCAGCAGGTGGCTCCAGCGAGTAGAGCAGGTTGTTCCAGCGTACTCAGCAGGTGGTTCAGGCGGGTCTGGCAGGTGGTTCCGGTCTCTCTAGTAGGTGGTTCCGGCGTGTCCGGCACGTGCTTCTGGCACGTCTGAGAGCTGGTTCCGGCATGCCCGGCGGGTGATTCCATAGAGTCCGCCACGTGGTTCTGGCCTAGCTGACAGGTGATTTTGGCGTCCCCGGCAGGTGGTTACAGCGAGTTGAGCAGGAGGTTCCGGCATGCTCGGCAGTTGCATCCGGTGTCTCTGGCACGTGGTTCTGGCACGTCTGACATTTGGTTGCATCATGTCTGGCAGGTGATTCCGGAGTGTCCGGCAAGAGGTTCTGGTGTAGCCGGCAGGTGATTTTGGCATGCCCGGCAGGTGTTTCTGGCGAGCTGTTCAGGTGGTTCCGGTGTTCTTGGCAGGTGATTCTGGCGTGTCCAGCAGGTGGTTCCGGTCTGTCCGGTAATGGGTTCCGTCATGTGCCGCACGTGGTTCTGGCACGTCTGAGAGGTGGTTCCCGCATGCCCGGCAGGTGCTCCAGGAGAGTCCTACAAGTGGTTCTGGCCTAGCCCGCAGGTGGTTTTGGCGTGTCCGGCAGGTGGTTCCGGCATGCTCGGCAGGTGGTTCAGGCATGTCTGGTAGGTGGTTCCGGTCTGTCCGCGAGGTGGTTCCGGCGTGTCAGGCACGTGGTTCCGGCATGTGTGACAGGTGGTTCTGGCATGTCCGGCAGGTGATTCTGGATTGTCCACCAAGTGGCTCTGGTGTAACCAGCAGGTGATTCCGGAGTGTACGGCAAGTGGCTCTGGCATAGCTGGCTGGTGATTTTGGGGTGTCCAGCAGGTGGCTCCAGCGAGTCGAGCAAGTTGTTCCGGTGTGCTCAGCAGGTGGTTCAGGCAGGTCCGGCAGGTGTTTCTGGTCTGTCCAGTACGTGGTGCCGGCATGTCCGGCACGTGCTTCCAGTATGTTTGAGAGGTGGTTCCTACCTTCCCGGCGGGAGATTCCGGAGCGTCCGCCATGTGATTCTGGCCTACCTGGCAGGGGATTTTGGCGTCTCTGGCTGGTGGTTCCGGCGAGTCGAAGAGGAGGTTCCGGCGTGCTCGGCAGGTGCATCCGGTGTCTCTGGCACGTCATTCTGGCACGCTCGAGAGGTGGTTCCGGCATGCCTGACAGGTGATTCCGGAGTGTCCGACAAGGGGTTCTGGCACGTCTGAGAGGTGGTTCCGGCATACCCTGCAGGTGATTCTGGCTTGTCTGCCGAGTGGTGCTGGCGTAGCCATCAGGTGATTTTGGCGTGTCCAGCAGGTGGCTCCAGCGAGTAGAGCAGGTTGTTCCAGCGTACTCAGCAGGTGGTTCAGGCGGGTCTGGCAGGTGGTTCCGGTCTCTCTAGTAGGTGGTTCCGGCGTGTCCGGCACGTGCTTCTGGCACGTCTGAGAGCTGGTTCCGGCATGCCCGGCGGGTGATTCCATAGAGTCCGCCACGTGGTTCTGGCCTAGCTGACAGGTGATTTTGGCGTCCCCGGCAGGTGGTTACAGCGAGTTGAGCAGGAGGTTCCGGCATGCTCGGCAGTTGCATCCGGTGTCTCTGGCACGTGGTTCTGGCACGTCTGACATTTGGTTGCATCATGTCTGGCAGGTGATTCCGGAGTGTCCGGCAAGAGGTTCTGGTGTAGCCGGCAGGTGATTTTGGCATGCCCGGCAGGTGTTTCTGGCGAGCTGTTCAGGTGGTTCCGGTGTTCTTGGCAGGTGATTCTGGCGTGTCCAGCAGGTGGTTCCGGTCTGTCCGGTAATGGGTTCCGTCATGTGCCGCACGTGGTTCTGGCACGTCTGAGAGGTGGTTCCCGCATGCCCGGCAGGTGCTCCAGGAGAGTCCTACAAGTGGTTCTGGCCTAGCCCGCAGGTGGTTTTGGCGTGTCCGGCAGGTGGTTCCGGCATGCTCGGCAGGTGGTTCAGGCATGTCTGGTAGGTGGTTCCGGTCTGTCCGCGAGGTGGTTCCGGCGTGTCAGGCACGTGGTTCCGGCATGTGTGACAGGTGGTTCTGGCATGTCCGGCAGGTGATTCTGGATTGTCCACCAAGTGGCTCTGGTGTAACCAGCAGGTGATTCCGGAGTGTACGGCAAGTGGCTCTGGCATAGCTGGCTGGTGATTTTGGGGTGTCCAGCAGGTGGCTCCAGCGAGTCGAGCAAGTTGTTCCGGTGTGCTCAGCAGGTGGTTCAGGCAGGTCCGGCAGGTGTTTCTGGTCTGTCCAGTACGTGGTGCCGGCATGTCCGGCACGTGCTTCCAGTATGTTTGAGAGGTGGTTCCTACCTTCCCGGCGGGAGATTCCGGAGCGTCCGCCATGTGATTCTGGCCTACCTGGCAGGGGATTTTGGCGTCTCTGGCTGGTGGTTCCGGCGAGTCGAAGAGGAGGTTCCGGCGTGCTCGGCAGGTGCATCCGGTGTCTCTGGCACGTCATTCTGGCACGCTCGAGAGGTGGTTCCGGCATGCCTGACAGGTGATTCCGGAGTGTCCGACAAGGGGTTCTGGCACGTCTGAGAGGTGGTTCCGGCATACCCTGCAGGTGATTCTGGCTTGTCTGCCGAGTGGTGCTGGCGTAGCCATCAGGTGATTTTGGCGTGTCCAGCAGGTGGCTCCAGCGAGTAGAGCAGGTTGTTCCAGCGTACTCAGCAGGTGGTTCAGGCGGGTCTGGCAGGTGGTTCCGGTCTCTCTAGTAGGTGGTTCCGGCGTGTCCGGCACGTGCTTCTGGCACGTCTGAGAGCTGGTTCCGGCATGCCCGGCGGGTGATTCCATAGAGTCCGCCACGTGGTTCTGGCCTAGCTGACAGGTGATTTTGGCGTCCCCGGCAGGTGGTTACAGCGAGTTGAGCAGGAGGTTCCGGCATGCTCGGCAGTTGCATCCGGTGTCTCTGGCACGTGGTTCTGGCACGTCTGACATTTGGTTGCATCATGTCTGGCAGGTGATTCCGGAGTGTCCGGCAAGAGGTTCTGGTGTAGCCGGCAGGTGATTTTGGCATGCCCGGCAGGTGTTTCTGGCGAGCTGTTCAGGTGGTTCCGGTGTTCTTGGCAGGTGATTCTGGCGTGTCCAGCAGGTGGTTCCGGTCTGTCCGGTAATGGGTTCCGTCATGTGCCGCACGTGGTTCTGGCACGTCTGAGAGGTGGTTCCCGCATGCCCGGCAGGTGCTCCAGGAGAGTCCTACAAGTGGTTCTGGCCTAGCCCGCAGGTGGTTTTGGCGTGTCCGGCAGGTGGTTCCGGCATGCTCGGCAGGTGGTTCAGGCATGTCTGGTAGGTGGTTCCGGTCTGTCCGCGAGGTGGTTCCGGCGTGTCAGGCACGTGGTTCCGGCATGTGTGACAGGTGGTTCTGGCATGTCCGGCAGGTGATTCTGGATTGTCCACCAAGTGGCTCTGGTGTAACCAGCAGGTGATTCCGGAGTGTACGGCAAGTGGCTCTGGCATAGCTGGCTGGTGATTTTGGGGTGTCCAGCAGGTGGCTCCAGCGAGTCGAGCAAGTTGTTCCGGTGTGCTCAGCAGGTGGTTCAGGCAGGTCCGGCAGGTGTTTCTGGTCTGTCCAGTACGTGGTGCCGGCATGTCCGGCACGTGCTTCCAGTATGTTTGAGAGGTGGTTCCTACCTTCCCGGCGGGAGATTCCGGAGCGTCCGCCATGTGATTCTGGCCTACCTGGCAGGGGATTTTGGCGTCTCTGGCTGGTGGTTCCGGCGAGTCGAAGAGGAGGTTCCGGCGTGCTCGGCAGGTGCATCCGGTGTCTCTGGCACGTCATTCTGGCACGCTCGAGAGGTGGTTCCGGCATGCCTGACAGGTGATTCCGGAGTGTCCGACAAGGGGTTCTGGCACGTCTGAGAGGTGGTTCCGGCATACCCTGCAGGTGATTCTGGCTTGTCTGCCGAGTGGTGCTGGCGTAGCCATCAGGTGATTTTGGCGCGTCCAGCAGGTGGCTCCAGCGAGTAGAGCAGGTTGTTCCAGCGTACTCAGCAGGTGGTTCAGGCGGGTCTGGCAGGTGGTTCCGGTCTCTCTAGTAGGTGGTTCCGGCGTGTCCGGCACGTGCTTCTGGCACGTCTGAGAGCTGGTTCCGGCATGCCCGGCGGGTGATTCCATAGAGTCCGCCACGTGGTTCTGGCCTAGCTGACAGGTGATTTTGGCGTCCCCGGCAGGTGGTTACAGCGAGTTGAGCAGGAGGTTCCGGCATGCTCGGCAGTTGCATCCGGTGTCTCTGGCACGTGGTTCTGGCACGTCTGACATTTGGTTGCATCATGTCTGGCAGGTGATTCCGGAGTGTCCGGCAAGAGGTTCTGGTGTAGCCGGCAGGTGATTTTGGCATGCCCGGCAGGTGTTTCTGGCGAGCTGTTCAGGTGGTTCCGGTGTTCTTGGCAGGTGATTCTGGCGTGTCCAGCAGGTGGTTCCGGTCTGTCCGGTAATGGGTTCCATCATGTGCCGCACGTGGTTCTGGCACGTCTGAGAGGTGGTTCCCGCATGCCCGGCAGGTGCTCCAGGAGAGTCCTACAAGTGGTTCTGGCCTAGCCCGCAGGTGGTTTTGGCGTGTCCGGCAGGTGGTTCCGGCATGCTCGGCAGGTGGTTCAGGCATGTCTGGTAGGTGGTTCCGGTCTGTCCGCGAGGTGGTTCCGGCGTGTCAGGCACGTGGTTCCGGCATGTGTGACAGGTGGTTCTGGCATGTCCGGCAGGTGATTCTGGATTGTCCACCAAGTGGCTCTGGTGTAACCAGCAGGTGATTCCGGAGTGTACGGCAAGTGGCTCTGGCATAGCTGGCTGGTGATTTTGGGGTGTCCAGCAGGTGGCTCCAGCGAGTCGAGCAAGTTGTTCCGGTGTGCTCAGCAGGTGGTTCAGGCAGGTCCGGCAGGTGTTTCTGGTCTGTCCAGTACGTGGTGCCGGCATGTCCGGCACGTGCTTCCAGTATGTTTGAGAGGTGGTTCCTACCTTCCCGGCGGGAGATTCCGGAGCGTCCGCCATGTGATTCTGGCCTACCTGGCAGGGGATTTTGGCGTCTCTGGCTGGTGGTTCCGGCGAGTCGAAGAGGAGGTTCCGGCGTGCTCGGCAGGTGCATCCGGTGTCTCTGGCACGTCATTCTGGCACGCTCGAGAGGTGGTTCCGGCATGCCTGACAGGTGATTCCGGAGTGTCCGACAAGGGGTTCTGGCACGTCTGAGAGGTGGTTCCGGCATACCCTGCAGGTGATTCTGGCTTGTCTGCCGAGTGGTGCTGGCGTAGCCATCAGGTGATTTTGGCGCGTCCAGCAGGTGGCTCCAGCGAGTAGAGCAGGTTGTTCCAGCGTACTCAGCAGGTGGTTCAGGCGGGTCTGGCAGGTGGTTCCGGTCTCTCTAGTAGGTGGTTCCGGCGTGTCCGGCACGTGCTTCTGGCACGTCTGAGAGCTGGTTCCGGCATGCCCGGCGGGTGATTCCATAGAGTCCGCCACGTGGTTCTGGCCTAGCTGACAGGTGATTTTGGCGTCCCCGGCAGGTGGTTACAGCGAGTTGAGCAGGAGGTTCCGGCATGCTCGGCAGTTGCATCCGGTGTCTCTGGCACGTGGTTCTGGCACGTCTGACATTTGGTTGCATCATGTCTGGCAGGTGATTCCGGAGTGTCCGGCAAGAGGTTCTGGTGTAGCCGGCAGGTGATTTTGGCATGCCCGGCAGGTGTTTCTGGCGAGCTGTTCAGGTGGTTCCGGTGTTCTTGGCAGGTGATTCTGGCGTGTCCAGCAGGTGGTTCCGGTCTGTCCGGTAATGGGTTCCGTCATGTGCCGCACGTGGTTCTGGCACGTCTGAGAGGTGGTTCCCGCATGCCCGGCAGGTGCTCCAGGAGAGTCCTACAAGTGGTTCTGGCCTAGCCCGCAGGTGGTTTTGGCGTGTCCGGCAGGTGGTTCCGGCATGCTCGGCAGGTGGTTCAGGCATGTCTGGTAGGTGGTTCCGGTCTGTCCGCGAGGTGGTTCCGGCGTGTCAGGCACGTGGTTCCGGCATGTGTGACAGGTGGTTCTGGCATGTCCGGCAGGTGATTCTGGATTGTCCACCAAGTGGCTCTGGTGTAACCAGCAGGTGATTCCGGAGTGTACGGCAAGTGGCTCTGGCATAGCTGGCTGGTGATTTTGGGGTGTCCAGCAGGTGGCTCCAGCGAGTCGAGCAAGTTGTTCCGGTGTGCTCAGCAGGTGGTTCAGGCAGGTCCGGCAGGTGTTTCTGGTCTGTCCAGTACGTGGTGCCGGCATGTCCGGCACGTGCTTCCAGTATGTTTGAGAGGTGGTTCCTACCTTCCCGGCGGGAGATTCCGGAGCGTCCGCCATGTGATTCTGGCCTACCTGGCAGGGGATTTTGGCGTCTCTGGCTGGTGGTTCCGGCGAGTCGAAGAGGAGGTTCCGGCGTGCTCGGCAGGTGCATCCGGTGTCTCTGGCACGTCATTCTGGCACGCTCGAGAGGTGGTTCCGGCATGCCTGACAGGTGATTCCGGAGTGTCCGACAAGGGGTTCTGGCACGTCTGAGAGGTGGTTCCGGCATACCCTGCAGGTGATTCTGGCTTGTCTGCCGAGTGGTGCTGGCGTAGCCATCAGGTGATTTTGGCGTGTCCAGCAGGTGGCTCCAGCGAGTAGAGCAGGTTGTTCCAGCGTACTCAGCAGGTGGTTCAGGCGGGTCTGGCAGGTGGTTCCGGTCTCTCTAGTAGGTGGTTCCGGCGTGTCCGGCACGTGCTTCTGGCACGTCTGAGAGCTGGTTCCGGCATGCCCGGCGGGTGATTCCATAGAGTCCGCCACGTGGTTCTGGCCTAGCTGACAGGTGATTTTGGCGTCCCCGGCAGGTGGTTACAGCGAGTTGAGCAGGAGGTTCCGGCATGCTCGGCAGTTGCATCCGGTGTCTCTGGCACGTGGTTCTGGCACGTCTGACATTTGGTTGCATCATGTCTGGCAGGTGATTCCGGAGTGTCCGGCAAGAGGTTCTGGTGTAGCCGGCAGGTGATTTTGGCATGCCCGGCAGGTGTTTCTGGCGAGCTGTTCAGGTGGTTCCGGTGTTCTTGGCAGGTGATTCTGGCGTGTCCAGCAGGTGGTTCCGGTCTGTCCGGTAATGGGTTCCGTCATGTGCCGCACGTGGTTCTGGCACGTCTGAGAGGTGGTTCCCGCATGCCCGGCAGGTGCTCCAGGAGAGTCCTACAAGTGGTTCTGGCCTAGCCCGCAGGTGATTTTGGCGTGTCCGGCAGGTGGTTCCGGCATGCTCGGCAGGTGGTTCAGGCATGTCTGGTAGGTGGTTCCGGTCTGTCCGCGAGGTGGTTCCGGCGTGTCAGGCACGTGGTTCCGGCATGTGTGACAGGTGGTTCTGGCATGTCCGGCAGGTGATTCTGGATTGTCCACCAAGTGGCTCTGGTGTAACCAGCAGGTGATTCCGGAGTGTACGGCAAGTGGCTCTGGCATAGCTGGCTGGTGATTTTGGGGTGTCCAGCAGGTGGCTCCAGCGAGTCGAGCAAGTTGTTCCGGTGTGCTCAGCAGGTGGTTCAGGCAGGTCCGGCAGGTGTTTCTGGTCTGTCCAGTACGTGGTGCCGGCATGTCCGGCACGTGCTTCCAGTATGTTTGAGAGGTGGTTCCTACCTTCCCGGCGGGAGATTCCGGAGCGTCCGCCATGTGATTCTGGCCTACCTGGCAGGGGATTTTGGCGTCTCTGGCTGGTGGTTCCGGCGAGTCGAAGAGGAGGTTCCGGCGTGCTCGGCAGGTGCATCCGGTGTCTCTGGCACGTCATTCTGGCACGCTCGAGAGGTGGTTCCGGCATGCCTGACAGGTGATTCCGGAGTGTCCGACAAGGGGTTCTGGCACGTCTGAGAGGTGGTTCCGGCATACCCTGCAGGTGATTCTGGCTTGTCTGCCGAGTGGTGCTGGCGTAGCCATCAGGTGATTTTGGCGTGTCCAGCAGGTGGCTCCAGCGAGTAGAGCAGGTTGTTCCAGCGTACTCAGCAGGTGGTTCAGGCGGGTCTGGCAGGTGGTTCCGGTCTCTCTAGTAGGTGGTTCCGGCGTGTCCGGCACGTGCTTCTGGCACGTCTGAGAGCTGGTTCCGGCATGCCCGGCGGGTGATTCCATAGAGTCCGCCACGTGGTTCTGGCCTAGCTGACAGGTGATTTTGGCGTCCCCGGCAGGTGGTTACAGCGAGTTGAGCAGGAGGTTCCGGCATGCTCGGCAGTTGCATCCGGTGTCTCTGGCACGTGGTTCTGGCACGTCTGACATTTGGTTGCATCATGTCTGGCAGGTGATTCCGGAGTGTCCGGCAAGAGGTTCTGGTGTAGCCGGCAGGTGATTTTGGCATGCCCGGCAGGTGTTTCTGGCGAGCTGTTCAGGTGGTTCCGGTGTTCTTGGCAGGTGATTCTGGCGTGTCCAGCAGGTGGTTCCGGTCTGTCCGGTAATGGGTTCCGTCATGTGCCGCACGTGGTTCTGGCACGTCTGAGAGGTGGTTCCCGCATGCCCGGCAGGTGCTCCAGGAGAGTCCTACAAGTGGTTCTGGCCTAGCCCGCAGGTGATTTTGGCGTGTCCGGCAGGTGGTTCCGGCATGCTCGGCAGGTGGTTCAGGCATGTCTGGTAGGTGGTTCCGGTCTGTCCGCGAGGTGGTTCCGGCGTGTCAGGCACGTGGTTCCGGCATGTGTGACAGGTGGTTCTGGCATGTCCGGCAGGTGATTCTGGATTGTCCACCAAGTGGCTCTGGTGTAACCAGCAGGTGATTCCGGAGTGTACGGCAAGTGGTTCTGGCATAGCTGGCTGGTGATTTTGGGGTGTCCAGCAGGTGGCTCCAGCGAGTCGAGCAAGTTGTTCCGGTGTGCTCAGCAGGTGGTTCAGGCAGGTCCGGCAGGTGTTTCTGGTCTGTCCAGTACGTGGTGCCGGCATGTCCGGCACGTGCTTCCAGTATGTTTGAGAGGTGGTTCCTACCTTCCCGGCGGGAGATTCCGGAGCGTCCGCCATGTGATTCTGGCCTACCTGGCAGGGGATTTTGGCGTCTCTGGCTGGTGGTTCCGGCGAGTCGAAGAGGAGGTTCCGGCGTGCTCGGCAGGTGCATCCGGTGTCTCTGGCACGTCATTCTGGCACGCTCGAGAGGTGGTTCCGGCATGCCTGACAGGTGATTCCGGAGTGTCCGACAAGGGGTTCTGGCACGTCTGAGAGGTGGTTCCGGCATACCCTGCAGGTGATTCTGGCTTGTCTGCCGAGTGGTGCTGGCGTAGCCATCAGGTGATTTTGGCGTGTCCAGCAGGTGGCTCCAGCGAGTAGAGCAGGTTGTTCCAGCGTACTCAGCAGGTGGTTCAGGCGGGTCTGGCAGGTGGTTCCGGTCTCTCTAGTAGGTGGTTCCGGCGTGTCCGGCACGTGCTTCTGGCACGTCTGAGAGCTGGTTCCGGCATGCCCGGCGGGTGATTCCATAGAGTCCGCCACGTGGTTCTGGCCTAGCTGACAGGTGATTTTGGCGTCCCCGGCAGGTGGTTACAGCGAGTTGAGCAGGAGGTTCCGGCATGCTCGGCAGTTGCATCCGGTGTCTCTGGCACGTGGTTCTGGCACGTCTGACATTTGGTTGCATCATGTCTGGCAGGTGATTCCGGAGTGTCCGGCAAGAGGTTCTGGTGTAGCCGGCAGGTGATTTTGGCATGTCCGGCAGGTGTTTCTGGCGAGCTGTTCAGGTGGTTCCGGTGTTCTTGGCAGGTGATTCTGGCGTGTCCAGCAGGTGGTTCCGGTCTGTCCGGTAATGGGTTCCGTCATGTGCCGCACGTGGTTCTGGCACGTCTGAGAGGTGGTTCCCGCATGCCCGGCAGGTGCTCCAGGAGAGTCCTACAAGTGGTTCTGGCCTAGCCCGCAGGTGGTTTTGGCGTGTCCGGCAGGTGGTTCCGGCATGCTCGGCAGGTGGTTCAGGCATGTCTGGTAGGTGGTTCCGGTCTGTCCGCGAGGTGGTTCCGGCGTGTCAGGCACGTGGTTCCGGCATGTGTGACAGGTGGTTCTGGCATGTCCGGCAGGTGATTCTGGATTGTCCACCAAGTGGCTCTGGTGTAACCAGCAGGTGATTCCGGAGTGTACGGCAAGTGGTTCTGGCATAGCTGGCTGGTGATTTTGGGGTGTCCAGCAGGTGGCTCCAGCGAGTCGAGCAAGTTGTTCCGGTGTGCTCAGCAGGTGGTTCAGGCAGGTCCGGCAGGTGTTTCTGGTCTGTCCAGTACGTGGTGCCGGCATGTCCGGCACGTGCTTCCAGTATGTTTGAGAGGTGGTTCCTACCTTCCCGGCGGGAGATTCCGGAGCGTCCGCCATGTGATTCTGGCCTACCTGGCAGGGGATTTTGGCGTCTCTGGCTGGTGGTTCCGGCGAGTCGAAGAGGAGGTTCCGGCGTGCTCGGCAGGTGCATCCGGTGTCTCTGGCACGTCATTCTGGCACGCTCGAGAGGTGGTTCCGGCATGCCTGACAGGTGATTCCGGAGTGTCCGACAAGGGGTTCTGGCACGTCTGAGAGGTGGTTCCGGCATACCCTGCAGGTGATTCTGGCTTGTCTGCCGAGTGGTGCTGGCGTAGCCATCAGGTGATTTTGGCGTGTCCAGCAGGTGGCTCCAGCGAGTAGAGCAGGTTGTTCCAGCGTACTCAGCAGGTGGTTCAGGCGGGTCTGGCAGGTGGTTCCGGTCTCTCTAGTAGGTGGTTCCGGCGTGTCCGGCACGTGCTTCTGGCACGTCTGAGAGCTGGTTCCGGCATGCCCGGCGGGTGATTCCATAGAGTCCGCCACGTGGTTCTGGCCTAGCTGACAGGTGATTTTGGCGTCCCCGGCAGGTGGTTACAGCGAGTTGAGCAGGAGGTTCCGGCATGCTCGGCAGTTGCATCCGGTGTCTCTGGCACGTGGTTCTGGCACGTCTGACATTTGGTTGCATCATGTCTGGCAGGTGATTCCGGAGTGTCCGGCAAGAGGTTCTGGTGTAGCCGGCAGGTGATTTTGGCATGTCCGGCAGGTGTTTCTGGCGAGCTGTTCAGGTGGTTCCGGTGTTCTTGGCAGGTGATTCTGGCGTGTCCAGCAGGTGGTTCCGGTCTGTCCGGTAATGGGTTCCGTCATGTGCCGCACGTGGTTCTGGCACGTCTGAGAGGTGGTTCCCGCATGCCCGGCAGGTGCTCCAGGAGAGTCCTACAAGTGGTTCTGGCCTAGCCCGCAGGTGGTTTTGGCGTGTCCGGCAGGTGGTTCCGGCATGCTCGGCAGGTGGTTCAGGCATGTCTGGTAGGTGGTTCCGGTCTGTCCGCGAGGTGGTTCCGGCGTGTCAGGCACGTGGTTCCGGCATGTGTGACAGGTGGTTCTGGCATGTCCGGCAGGTGATTCTGGATTGTCCACCAAGTGGCTCTGGTGTAACCAGCAGGTGATTCCGGAGTGTACGGCAAGTGGTTCTGGCATAGCTGGCTGGTGATTTTGGGGTGTCCAGCAGGTGGCTCCAGCGAGTCGAGCAAGTTGTTCCGGTGTGCTCAGCAGGTGGTTCAGGCAGGTCCGGCAGGTGTTTCTGGTCTGTCCAGTACGTGGTGCCGGCATGTCCGGCACGTGCTTCCAGTATGTTTGAGAGGTGGTTCCTACCTTCCCGGCGGGAGATTCCGGAGCGTCCGCCATGTGATTCTGGCCTACCTGGCAGGGGATTTTGGCGTCTCTGGCTGGTGGTTCCGGCGAGTCGAAGAGGAGGTTCCGGCGTGCTCGGCAGGTGCATCCGGTGTCTCTGGCACGTCATTCTGGCACGCTCGAGAGGTGGTTCCGGCATGCCTGACAGGTGATTCCGGAGTGTCCGACAAGGGGTTCTGGCACGTCTGAGAGGTGGTTCCGGCATACCCTGCAGGTGATTCTGGCTTGTCTGCCGAGTGGTGCTGGCGTAGCCATCAGGTGATTTTGGCGTGTCCAGCAGGTGGCTCCAGCGAGTAGAGCAGGTTGTTCCAGCGTACTCAGCAGGTGGTTCAGGCGGGTCTGGCAGGTGGTTCCGGTCTCTCTAGTAGGTGGTTCCGGCGTGTCCGGCACGTGCTTCTGGCACGTCTGAGAGCTGGTTCCGGCATGCCCGGCGGGTGATTCCATAGAGTCCGCCACGTGGTTCTGGCCTAGCTGACAGGTGATTTTGGCGTCCCCGGCAGGTGGTTACAGCGAGTTGAGCAGGAGGTTCCGGCATGCTCGGCAGTTGCATCCGGTGTCTCTGGCACGTGGTTCTGGCACGTCTGACATTTGGTTGCATCATGTCTGGCAGGTGATTCCGGAGTGTCCGGCAAGAGGTTCTGGTGTAGCCGGCAGGTGATTTTGGCATGTCCGGCAGGTGTTTCTGGCGAGCTGTTCAGGTGGTTCCGGTGTTCTTGGCAGGTGATTCTGGCGTGTCCAGCAGGTGGTTCCGGTCTGTCCGGTAATGGGTTCCGTCATGTGCCGCACGTGGTTCTGGCACGTCTGAGAGGTGGTTCCCGCATGCCCGGCAGGTGCTCCAGGAGAGTCCTACAAGTGGTTCTGGCCTAGCCCGCAGGTGGTTTTGGCGTGTCCGGCAGGTGGTTCCGGCATGCTCGGCAGGTGGTTCAGGCATGTCTGGTAGGTGGTTCCGGTCTGTCCGCGAGGTGGTTCCGGCGTGTCAGGCACGTGGTTCCGGCATGTGTGACAGGTGGTTCTGGCATGTCCGGCAGGTGATTCTGGATTGTCCACCAAGTGGCTCTGGTGTAACCAGCAGGTGATTCCGGAGTGTACGGCAAGTGGTTCTGGCATAGCTGGCTGGTGATTTTGGGGTGTCCAGCAGGTGGCTCCAGCGAGTCGAGCAAGTTGTTCCGGTGTGCTCAGCAGGTGGTTCAGGCAGGTCCGGCAGGTGTTTCTGGTCTGTCCAGTACGTGGTGCCGGCATGTCCGGCACGTGCTTCCAGTATGTTTGAGAGGTGGTTCCTACCTTCCCGGCGGGAGATTCCGGAGCGTCCGCCATGTGATTCTGGCCTACCTGGCAGGGGATTTTGGCGTCTCTGGCTGGTGGTTCCGGCGAGTCGAAGAGGAGGTTCCGGCGTGCTCGGCAGGTGCATCCGGTGTCTCTGGCACGTCATTCTGGCACGCTCGAGAGGTGGTTCCGGCATGCCTGACAGGTGATTCCGGAGTGTCCGACAAGGGGTTCTGGCACGTCTGAGAGGTGGTTCCGGCATACCCTGCAGGTGATTCTGGCTTGTCTGCCGAGTGGTGCTGGCGTAGCCATCAGGTGATTTTGGCGTGTCCAGCAGGTGGCTCCAGCGAGTAGAGCAGGTTGTTCCAGCGTACTCAGCAGGTGGTTCAGGCGGGTCTGGCAGGTGGTTCCGGTCTCTCTAGTAGGTGGTTCCGGCGTGTCCGGCACGTGCTTCTGGCACGTCTGAGAGCTGGTTCCGGCATGCCCGGCGGGTGATTCCATAGAGTCCGCCACGTGGTTCTGGCCTAGCTGACAGGTGATTTTGGCGTCCCCGGCAGGTGGTTACAGCGAGTTGAGCAGGAGGTTCCGGCATGCTCGGCAGTTGCATCCGGTGTCTCTGGCACGTGGTTCTGGCACGTCTGACATTTGGTTGCATCATGTCTGGCAGGTGATTCCGGAGTGTCCGGCAAGAGGTTCTGGTGTAGCCGGCAGGTGATTTTGGCATGTCCGGCAGGTGTTTCTGGCGAGCTGTTCAGGTGGTTCCGGTGTTCTTGGCAGGTGATTCTGGCGTGTCCAGCAGGTGGTTCCGGTCTGTCCGGTAATGGGTTCCGTCATGTGCCGCACGTGGTTCTGGCACGTCTGAGAGGTGGTTCCCGCATGCCCGGCAGGTGCTCCAGGAGAGTCCTACAAGTGGTTCTGGCCTAGCCCGCAGGTGGTTTTGGCGTGTCCGGCAGGTGGTTCCGGCATGCTCGGCAGGTGGTTCAGGCATGTCTGGTAGGTGGTTCCGGTCTGTCCGCGAGGTGGTTCCGGCGTGTCAGGCACGTGGTTCCGGCATGTGTGACAGGTGGTTCTGGCATGTCCGGCAGGTGATTCTGGATTGTCCACCAAGTGGCTCTGGTGTAACCAGCAGGTGATTCCGGAGTGTACGGCAAGTGGTTCTGGCATAGCTGGCTGGTGATTTTGGGGTGTCCAGCAGGTGGCTCCAGCGAGTCGAGCAAGTTGTTCCGGTGTGCTCAGCAGGTGGTTCAGGCAGGTCCGGCAGGTGTTTCTGGTCTGTCCAGTACGTGGTGCCGGCATGTCCGGCACGTGCTTCCAGTATGTTTGAGAGGTGGTTCCTACCTTCCCGGCGGGAGATTCCGGAGCGTCCGCCATGTGATTCTGGCCTACCTGGCAGGGGATTTTGGCGTCTCTGGCTGGTGGTTCCGGCGAGTCGAAGAGGAGGTTCCGGCGTGCTCGGCAGGTGCATCCGGTGTCTCTGGCACGTCATTCTGGCACGCTCGAGAGGTGGTTCCGGCATGCCTGACAGGTGATTCCGGAGTGTCCGACAAGGGGTTCTGGCACGTCTGAGAGGTGGTTCCGGCATACCCTGCAGGTGATTCTGGCTTGTCTGCCGAGTGGTGCTGGCGTAGCCATCAGGTGATTTTGGCGTGTCCAGCAGGTGGCTCCAGCGAGTAGAGCAGGTTGTTCCAGCGTACTCAGCAGGTGGTTCAGGCGGGTCTGGCAGGTGGTTCCGGTCTCTCTAGTAGGTGGTTCCGGCGTGTCCGGCACGTGCTTCTGGCACGTCTGAGAGCTGGTTCCGGCATGCCCGGCGGGTGATTCCATAGAGTCCGCCACGTGGTTCTGGCCTAGCTGACAGGTGATTTTGGCGTCCCCGGCAGGTGGTTACAGCGAGTTGAGCAGGAGGTTCCGGCATGCTCGGCAGTTGCATCCGGTGTCTCTGGCACGTGGTTCTGGCACGTCTGACATTTGGTTGCATCATGTCTGGCAGGTGATTCCGGAGTGTCCGGCAAGAGGTTCTGGTGTAGCCGGCAGGTGATTTTGGCATGCCCGGCAGGTGTTTCTGGCGAGCTGTTCAGGTGGTTCCGGTGTTCTTGGCAGGTGATTCTGGCGTGTCCAGCAGGTGGTTCCGGTCTGTCCGGTAATGGGTTCCGTCATGTGCCGCACGTGGTTCTGGCACGTCTGAGAGGTGGTTCCCGCATGCCCGGCAGGTGCTCCAGGAGAGTCCTACAAGTGGTTCTGGCCTAGCCCGCAGGTGGTTTTGGCGTGTCCGGCAGGTGGTTCCGGCATGCTCGGCAGGTGGTTCAGGCATGTCTGGTAGGTGGTTCCGGTCTGTCCGCGAGGTGGTTCCGGCGTGTCAGGCACGTGGTTCCGGCATGTGTGACAGGTGGTTCTGGCATGTCCGGCAGGTGATTCTGGATTGTCCACCAAGTGGCTCTGGTGTAACCAGCAGGTGATTCCGGAGTGTACGGCAAGTGGTTCTGGCATAGCTGGCTGGTGATTTTGGGGTGTCCAGCAGGTGGCTCCAGCGAGTCGAGCAAGTTGTTCCGGTGTGCTCAGCAGGTGGTTCAGGCAGGTCCGGCAGGTGTTTCTGGTCTGTCCAGTACGTGGTGCCGGCATGTCCGGCACGTGCTTCCAGTATGTTTGAGAGGTGGTTCCTACCTTCCCGGCGGGAGATTCCGGAGCGTCCGCCATGTGATTCTGGCCTACCTGGCAGGGGATTTTGGCGTCTCTGGCTGGTGGTTCCGGCGAGTCGAAGAGGAGGTTCCGGCGTGCTCGGCAGGTGCATCCGGTGTCTCTGGCACGTCATTCTGGCACGCTCGAGAGGTGGTTCCGGCATGCCTGACAGGTGATTCCGGAGTGTCCGACAAGGGGTTCTGGCACGTCTGAGAGGTGGTTCCGGCATACCCTGCAGGTGATTCTGGCTTGTCTGCCGAGTGGTGCTGGCGTAGCCATCAGGTGATTTTGGCGCGTCCAGCAGGTGGCTCCAGCGAGTAGAGCAGGTTGTTCCAGCGTACTCAGCAGGTGGTTCAGGCGGGTCTGGCAGGTGGTTCCGGTCTCTCTAGTAGGTGGTTCCGGCGTGTCCGGCACGTGCTTCTGGCACGTCTGAGAGCTGGTTCCGGCATGCCCGGCGGGTGATTCCATAGAGTCCGCCACGTGGTTCTGGCCTAGCTGACAGGTGATTTTGGCGTCCCCGGCAGGTGGTTACAGCGAGTTGAGCAGGAGGTTCCGGCATGCTCGGCAGTTGCATCCGGTGTCTCTGGCACGTGGTTCTGGCACGTCTGACATTTGGTTGCATCATGTCTGGCAGGTGATTCCGGAGTGTCCGGCAAGAGGTTCTGGTGTAGCCGGCAGGTGATTTTGGCATGCCCGGCAGGTGTTTCTGGCGAGCTGTTCAGGTGGTTCCGGTGTTCTTGGCAGGTGATTCTGGCGTGTCCAGCAGGTGGTTCCGGTCTGTCCGGTAATGGGTTCCGTCATGTGCCGCACGTGGTTCTGGCACGTCTGAGAGGTGGTTCCCGCATGCCCGGCAGGTGCTCCAGGAGAGTCCTACAAGTGGTTCTGGCCTAGCCCGCAGGTGGTTTTGGCGTGTCCGGCAGGTGGTTCCGGCATGCTCGGCAGGTGGTTCAGGCATGTCTGGTAGGTGGTTCCGGTCTGTCCGCGAGGTGGTTCCGGCGTGTCAGGCACGTGGTTCCGGCATGTGTGACAGGTGGTTCTGGCATGTCCGGCAGGTGATTCTGGATTGTCCACCAAGTGGCTCTGGTGTAACCAGCAGGTGATTCCGGAGTGTACGGCAAGTGGTTCTGGCATAGCTGGCTGGTGATTTTGGGGTGTCCAGCAGGTGGCTCCAGCGAGTCGAGCAAGTTGTTCCGGTGTGCTCAGCAGGTGGTTCAGGCAGGTCCGGCAGGTGTTTCTGGTCTGTCCAGTACGTGGTGCCGGCATGTCCGGCACGTGCTTCCAGTATGTTTGAGAGGTGGTTCCTACCTTCCCGGCGGGAGATTCCGGAGCGTCCGCCATGTGATTCTGGCCTACCTGGCAGGGGATTTTGGCGTCTCTGGCTGGTGGTTCCGGCGAGTCGAAGAGGAGGTTCCGGCGTGCTCGGCAGGTGCATCCGGTGTCTCTGGCACGTCATTCTGGCACGCTCGAGAGGTGGTTCCGGCATGCCTGACAGGTGATTCCGGAGTGTCCGACAAGGGGTTCTGGCACGTCTGAGAGGTGGTTCCGGCATACCCTGCAGGTGATTCTGGCTTGTCTGCCGAGTGGTGCTGGCGTAGCCATCAGGTGATTTTGGCGCGTCCAGCAGGTGGCTCCAGCGAGTAGAGCAGGTTGTTCCAGCGTACTCAGCAGGTGGTTCAGGCGGGTCTGGCAGGTGGTTCCGGTCTCTCTAGTAGGTGGTTCCGGCGTGTCCGGCACGTGCTTCTGGCACGTCTGAGAGCTGGTTCCGGCATGCCCGGCGGGTGATTCCATAGAGTCCGCCACGTGGTTCTGGCCTAGCTGACAGGTGATTTTGGCGTCCCCGGCAGGTGGTTACAGCGAGTTGAGCAGGAGGTTCCGGCATGCTCGGCAGTTGCATCCGGTGTCTCTGGCACGTGGTTCTGGCACGTCTGACATTTGGTTGCATCATGTCTGGCAGGTGATTCCGGAGTGTCCGGCAAGAGGTTCTGGTGTAGCCGGCAGGTGATTTTGGCATGCCCGGCAGGTGTTTCTGGCGAGCTGTTCAGGTGGTTCCGGTGTTCTTGGCAGGTGATTCTGGCGTGTCCAGCAGGTGGTTCCGGTCTGTCCGGTAATGGGTTCCGTCATGTGCCGCACGTGGTTCTGGCACGTCTGAGAGGTGGTTCCCGCATGCCCGGCAGGTGCTCCAGGAGAGTCCTACAAGTGGTTCTGGCCTAGCCCGCAGGTGGTTTTGGCGTGTCCGGCAGGTGGTTCCGGCATGCTCGGCAGGTGGTTCAGGCATGTCTGGTAGGTGGTTCCGGTCTGTCCGCGAGGTGGTTCCGGCGTGTCAGGCACGTGGTTCCGGCATGTGTGACAGGTGGTTCTGGCATGTCCGGCAGGTGATTCTGGATTGTCCACCAAGTGGCTCTGGTGTAACCAGCAGGTGATTCCGGAGTGTACGGCAAGTGGTTCTGGCATAGCTGGCTGGTGATTTTGGGGTGTCCAGCAGGTGGCTCCAGCGAGTCGAGCAAGTTGTTCCGGTGTGCTCAGCAGGTGGTTCAGGCAGGTCCGGCAGGTGTTTCTGGTCTGTCCAGTACGTGGTGCCGGCATGTCCGGCACGTGCTTCCAGTATGTTTGAGAGGTGGTTCCTACCTTCCCGGCGGGAGATTCCGGAGCGTCCGCCATGTGATTCTGGCCTACCTGGCAGGGGATTTTGGCGTCTCTGGCTGGTGGTTCCGGCGAGTCGAAGAGGAGGTTCCGGCGTGCTCGGCAGGTGCATCCGGTGTCTCTGGCACGTCATTCTGGCACGCTCGAGAGGTGGTTCCGGCATGCCTGACAGGTGATTCCGGAGTGTCCGACAAGGGGTTCTGGCACGTCTGAGAGGTGGTTCCGGCATACCCTGCAGGTGATTCTGGCTTGTCTGCCGAGTGGTGCTGGCGTAGCCATCAGGTGATTTTGGCGCGTCCAGCAGGTGGCTCCAGCGAGTAGAGCAGGTTGTTCCAGCGTACTCAGCAGGTGGTTCAGGCGGGTCTGGCAGGTGGTTCCGGTCTCTCTAGTAGGTGGTTCCGGCGTGTCCGGCACGTGCTTCTGGCACGTCTGAGAGCTGGTTCCGGCATGCCCGGCGGGTGATTCCATAGAGTCCGCCACGTGGTTCTGGCCTAGCTGACAGGTGATTTTGGCGTCCCCGGCAGGTGGTTACAGCGAGTTGAGCAGGAGGTTCCGGCATGCTCGGCAGTTGCATCCGGTGTCTCTGGCACGTGGTTCTGGCACGTCTGACATTTGGTTGCATCATGTCTGGCAGGTGATTCCGGAGTGTCCGGCAAGAGGTTCTGGTGTAGCCGGCAGGTGATTTTGGCATGCCCGGCAGGTGTTTCTGGCGAGCTGTTCAGGTGGTTCCGGTGTTCTTGGCAGGTGATTCTGGCGTGTCCAGCAGGTGGTTCCGGTCTGTCCGGTAATGGGTTCCGTCATGTGCCGCACGTGGTTCTGGCACGTCTGAGAGGTGGTTCCCGCATGCCCGGCAGGTGCTCCAGGAGAGTCCTACAAGTGGTTCTGGCCTAGCCCGCAGGTGGTTTTGGCGTGTCCGGCAGGTGGTTCCGGCATGCTCGGCAGGTGGTTCAGGCATGTCTGGTAGGTGGTTCCGGTCTGTCCGCGAGGTGGTTCCGGCGTGTCAGGCACGTGGTTCCGGCATGTGTGACAGGTGGTTCTGGCATGTCCGGCAGGTGATTCTGGATTGTCCACCAAGTGGCTCTGGTGTAACCAGCAGGTGATTCCGGAGTGTACGGCAAGTGGTTCTGGCATAGCTGGCTGGTGATTTTGGGGTGTCCAGCAGGTGGCTCCAGCGAGTCGAGCAAGTTGTTCCGGTGTGCTCAGCAGGTGGTTCAGGCAGGTCCGGCAGGTGTTTCTGGTCTGTCCAGTACGTGGTGCCGGCATGTCCGGCACGTGCTTCCAGTATGTTTGAGAGGTGGTTCCTACCTTCCCGGCGGGAGATTCCGGAGCGTCCGCCATGTGATTCTGGCCTACCTGGCAGGGGATTTTGGCGTCTCTGGCTGGTGGTTCCGGCGAGTCGAAGAGGAGGTTCCGGCGTGCTCGGCAGGTGCATCCGGTGTCTCTGGCACGTCATTCTGGCACGCTCGAGAGGTGGTTCCGGCATGCCTGACAGGTGATTCCGGAGTGTCCGACAAGGGGTTCTGGCACGTCTGAGAGGTGGTTCCGGCATACCCTGCAGGTGATTCTGGCTTGTCTGCCGAGTGGTGCTGGCGTAGCCATCAGGTGATTTTGGCGCGTCCAGCAGGTGGCTCCAGCGAGTAGAGCAGGTTGTTCCAGCGTACTCAGCAGGTGGTTCAGGCGGGTCTGGCAGGTGGTTCCGGTCTCTCTAGTAGGTGGTTCCGGCGTGTCCGGCACGTGCTTCTGGCACGTCTGAGAGCTGGTTCCGGCATGCCCGGCGGGTGATTCCATAGAGTCCGCCACGTGGTTCTGGCCTAGCTGACAGGTGATTTTGGCGTCCCCGGCAGGTGGTTACAGCGAGTTGAGCAGGAGGTTCCGGCATGCTCGGCAGTTGCATCCGGTGTCTCTGGCACGTGGTTCTGGCACGTCTGACATTTGGTTGCATCATGTCTGGCAGGTGATTCCGGAGTGTCCGGCAAGAGGTTCTGGTGTAGCCGGCAGGTGATTTTGGCATGCCCGGCAGGTGTTTCTGGCGAGCTGTTCAGGTGGTTCCGGTGTTCTTGGCAGGTGATTCTGGCGTGTCCAGCAGGTGGTTCCGGTCTGTCCGGTAATGGGTTCCGTCATGTGCCGCACGTGGTTCTGGCACGTCTGAGAGGTGGTTCCCGCATGCCCGGCAGGTGCTCCAGGAGAGTCCTACAAGTGGTTCTGGCCTAGCCCGCAGGTGGTTTTGGCGTGTCCGGCAGGTGGTTCCGGCATGCTCGGCAGGTGGTTCAGGCATGTCTGGTAGGTGGTTCCGGTCTGTCCGCGAGGTGGTTCCGGCGTGTCAGGCACGTGGTTCCGGCATGTGTGACAGGTGGTTCTGGCATGTCCGGCAGGTGATTCTGGATTGTCCACCAAGTGGCTCTGGTGTAACCAGCAGGTGATTCCGGAGTGTACGGCAAGTGGTTCTGGCATAGCTGGCTGGTGATTTTGGGGTGTCCAGCAGGTGGCTCCAGCGAGTCGAGCAAGTTGTTCCGGTGTGCTCAGCAGGTGGTTCAGGCAGGTCCGGCAGGTGTTTCTGGTCTGTCCAGTACGTGGTGCCGGCATGTCCGGCACGTGCTTCCAGTATGTTTGAGAGGTGGTTCCTACCTTCCCGGCGGGAGATTCCGGAGCGTCCGCCATGTGATTCTGGCCTACCTGGCAGGGGATTTTGGCGTCTCTGGCTGGTGGTTCCGGCGAGTCGAAGAGGAGGTTCCGGCGTGCTCGGCAGGTGCATCCGGTGTCTCTGGCACGTCATTCTGGCACGCTCGAGAGGTGGTTCCGGCATGCCTGACAGGTGATTCCGGAGTGTCCGACAAGGGGTTCTGGCACGTCTGAGAGGTGGTTCCGGCATACCCTGCAGGTGATTCTGGCTTGTCTGCCGAGTGGTGCTGGCGTAGCCATCAGGTGATTTTGGCGCGTCCAGCAGGTGGCTCCAGCGAGTAGAGCAGGTTGTTCCAGCGTACTCAGCAGGTGGTTCAGGCGGGTCTGGCAGGTGGTTCCGGTCTCTCTAGTAGGTGGTTCCGGCGTGTCCGGCACGTGCTTCTGGCACGTCTGAGAGCTGGTTCCGGCATGCCCGGCGGGTGATTCCATAGAGTCCGCCACGTGGTTCTGGCCTAGCTGACAGGTGATTTTGGCGTCCCCGGCAGGTGGTTACAGCGAGTTGAGCAGGAGGTTCCGGCATGCTCGGCAGTTGCATCCGGTGTCTCTGGCACGTGGTTCTGGCACGTCTGACATTTGGTTGCATCATGTCTGGCAGGTGATTCCGGAGTGTCCGGCAAGAGGTTCTGGTGTAGCCGGCAGGTGATTTTGGCATGCCCGGCAGGTGTTTCTGGCGAGCTGTTCAGGTGGTTCCGGTGTTCTTGGCAGGTGATTCTGGCGTGTCCAGCAGGTGGTTCCGGTCTGTCCGGTAATGGGTTCCGTCATGTGCCGCACGTGGTTCTGGCACGTCTGAGAGGTGGTTCCCGCATGCCCGGCAGGTGCTCCAGGAGAGTCCTACAAGTGGTTCTGGCCTAGCCCGCAGGTGGTTTTGGCGTGTCCGGCAGGTGGTTCCGGCATGCTCGGCAGGTGGTTCAGGCATGTCTGGTAGGTGGTTCCGGTCTGTCCGCGAGGTGGTTCCGGCGTGTCAGGCACGTGGTTCCGGCATGTGTGACAGGTGGTTCTGGCATGTCCGGCAGGTGATTCTGGATTGTCCACCAAGTGGCTCTGGTGTAACCAGCAGGTGATTCCGGAGTGTACGGCAAGTGGTTCTGGCATAGCTGGCTGGTGATTTTGGGGTGTCCAGCAGGTGGCTCCAGCGAGTCGAGCAAGTTGTTCCGGTGTGCTCAGCAGGTGGTTCAGGCAGGTCCGGCAGGTGTTTCTGGTCTGTCCAGTACGTGGTGCCGGCATGTCCGGCACGTGCTTCCAGTATGTTTGAGAGGTGGTTCCTACCTTCCCGGCGGGAGATTCCGGAGCGTCCGCCATGTGATTCTGGCCTACCTGGCAGGGGATTTTGGCGTCTCTGGCTGGTGGTTCCGGCGAGTCGAAGAGGAGGTTCCGGCGTGCTCGGCAGGTGCATCCGGTGTCTCTGGCACGTCATTCTGGCACGCTCGAGAGGTGGTTCCGGCATGCCTGACAGGTGATTCCGGAGTGTCCGACAAGGGGTTCTGGCACGTCTGAGAGGTGGTTCCGGCATACCCTGCAGGTGATTCTGGCTTGTCTGCCGAGTGGTGCTGGCGTAGCCATCAGGTGATTTTGGCGCGTCCAGCAGGTGGCTCCAGCGAGTAGAGCAGGTTGTTCCAGCGTACTCAGCAGGTGGTTCAGGCGGGTCTGGCAGGTGGTTCCGGTCTCTCTAGTAGGTGGTTCCGGCGTGTCCGGCACGTGCTTCTGGCACGTCTGAGAGCTGGTTCCGGCATGCCCGGCGGGTGATTCCATAGAGTCCGCCACGTGGTTCTGGCCTAGCTGACAGGTGATTTTGGCGTCCCCGGCAGGTGGTTACAGCGAGTTGAGCAGGAGGTTCCGGCATGCTCGGCAGTTGCATCCGGTGTCTCTGGCACGTGGTTCTGGCACGTCTGACATTTGGTTGCATCATGTCTGGCAGGTGATTCCGGAGTGTCCGGCAAGAGGTTCTGGTGTAGCCGGCAGGTGATTTTGGCATGCCCGGCAGGTGTTTCTGGCGAGCTGTTCAGGTGGTTCCGGTGTTCTTGGCAGGTGATTCTGGCGTGTCCAGCAGGTGGTTCCGGTCTGTCCGGTAATGGGTTCCGTCATGTGCCGCACGTGGTTCTGGCACGTCTGAGAGGTGGTTCCCGCATGCCCGGCAGGTGCTCCAGGAGAGTCCTACAAGTGGTTCTGGCCTAGCCCGCAGGTGGTTTTGGCGTGTCCGGCAGGTGGTTCCGGCATGCTCGGCAGGTGGTTCAGGCATGTCTGGTAGGTGGTTCCGGTCTGTCCGCGAGGTGGTTCCGGCGTGTCAGGCACGTGGTTCCGGCATGTGTGACAGGTGGTTCTGGCATGTCCGGCAGGTGATTCTGGATTGTCCACCAAGTGGCTCTGGTGTAACCAGCAGGTGATTCCGGAGTGTACGGCAAGTGGTTCTGGCATAGCTGGCTGGTGATTTTGGGGTGTCCAGCAGGTGGCTCCAGCGAGTCGAGCAAGTTGTTCCGGTGTGCTCAGCAGGTGGTTCAGGCAGGTCCGGCAGGTGTTTCTGGTCTGTCCAGTACGTGGTGCCGGCATGTCCGGCACGTGCTTCCAGTATGTTTGAGAGGTGGTTCCTACCTTCCCGGCGGGAGATTCCGGAGCGTCCGCCATGTGATTCTGGCCTACCTGGCAGGGGATTTTGGCGTCTCTGGCTGGTGGTTCCGGCGAGTCGAAGAGGAGGTTCCGGCGTGCTCGGCAGGTGCATCCGGTGTCTCTGGCACGTCATTCTGGCACGCTCGAGAGGTGGTTCCGGCATGCCTGACAGGTGATTCCGGAGTGTCCGACAAGGGGTTCTGGCACGTCTGAGAGGTGGTTCCGGCATACCCTGCAGGTGATTCTGGCTTGTCTGCCGAGTGGTGCTGGCGTAGCCATCAGGTGATTTTGGCGCGTCCAGCAGGTGGCTCCAGCGAGTAGAGCAGGTTGTTCCAGCGTACTCAGCAGGTGGTTCAGGCGGGTCTGGCAGGTGGTTCCGGTCTCTCTAGTAGGTGGTTCCGGCGTGTCCGGCACGTGCTTCTGGCACGTCTGAGAGCTGGTTCCGGCATGCCCGGCGGGTGATTCCATAGAGTCCGCCACGTGGTTCTGGCCTAGCTGACAGGTGATTTTGGCGTCCCCGGCAGGTGGTTACAGCGAGTTGAGCAGGAGGTTCCGGCATGCTCGGCAGTTGCATCCGGTGTCTCTGGCACGTGGTTCTGGCACGTCTGACATTTGGTTGCATCATGTCTGGCAGGTGATTCCGGAGTGTCCGGCAAGAGGTTCTGGTGTAGCCGGCAGGTGATTTTGGCATGCCCGGCAGGTGTTTCTGGCGAGCTGTTCAGGTGGTTCCGGTGTTCTTGGCAGGTGATTCTGGCGTGTCCAGCAGGTGGTTCCGGTCTGTCCGGTAATGGGTTCCGTCATGTGCCGCACGTGGTTCTGGCACGTCTGAGAGGTGGTTCCCGCATGCCCGGCAGGTGCTCCAGGAGAGTCCTACAAGTGGTTCTGGCCTAGCCCGCAGGTGGTTTTGGCGTGTCCGGCAGGTGGTTCCGGCATGCTCGGCAGGTGGTTCAGGCATGTCTGGTAGGTGGTTCCGGTCTGTCCGCGAGGTGGTTCCGGCGTGTCAGGCACGTGGTTCCGGCATGTGTGACAGGTGGTTCTGGCATGTCCGGCAGGTGATTCTGGATTGTCCACCAAGTGGCTCTGGTGTAACCAGCAGGTGATTCCGGAGTGTACGGCAAGTGGTTCTGGCATAGCTGGCTGGTGATTTTGGGGTGTCCAGCAGGTGGCTCCAGCGAGTCGAGCAAGTTGTTCCGGTGTGCTCAGCAGGTGGTTCAGGCAGGTCCGGCAGGTGTTTCTGGTCTGTCCAGTACGTGGTGCCGGCATGTCCGGCACGTGCTTCCAGTATGTTTGAGAGGTGGTTCCTACCTTCCCGGCGGGAGATTCCGGAGCGTCCGCCATGTGATTCTGGCCTACCTGGCAGGGGATTTTGGCGTCTCTGGCTGGTGGTTCCGGCGAGTCGAAGAGGAGGTTCCGGCGTGCTCGGCAGGTGCATCCGGTGTCTCTGGCACGTCATTCTGGCACGCTCGAGAGGTGGTTCCGGCATGCCTGACAGGTGATTCCGGAGTGTCCGACAAGGGGTTCTGGCACGTCTGAGAGGTGGTTCCGGCATACCCTGCAGGTGATTCTGGCTTGTCTGCCGAGTGGTGCTGGCGTAGCCATCAGGTGATTTTGGCGCGTCCAGCAGGTGGCTCCAGCGAGTAGAGCAGGTTGTTCCAGCGTACTCAGCAGGTGGTTCAGGCGGGTCTGGCAGGTGGTTCCGGTCTCTCTAGTAGGTGGTTCCGGCGTGTCCGGCACGTGCTTCTGGCACGTCTGAGAGCTGGTTCCGGCATGCCCGGCGGGTGATTCCATAGAGTCCGCCACGTGGTTCTGGCCTAGCTGACAGGTGATTTTGGCGTCCCCGGCAGGTGGTTACAGCGAGTTGAGCAGGAGGTTCCGGCATGCTCGGCAGTTGCATCCGGTGTCTCTGGCACGTGGTTCTGGCACGTCTGACATTTGGTTGCATCATGTCTGGCAGGTGATTCCGGAGTGTCCGGCAAGAGGTTCTGGTGTAGCCGGCAGGTGATTTTGGCATGCCCGGCAGGTGTTTCTGGCGAGCTGTTCAGGTGGTTCCGGTGTTCTTGGCAGGTGATTCTGGCGTGTCCAGCAGGTGGTTCCGGTCTGTCCGGTAATGGGTTCCGTCATGTGCCGCACGTGGTTCTGGCACGTCTGAGAGGTGGTTCCCGCATGCCCGGCAGGTGCTCCAGGAGAGTCCTACAAGTGGTTCTGGCCTAGCCCGCAGGTGGTTTTGGCGTGTCCGGCAGGTGGTTCCGGCATGCTCGGCAGGTGGTTCAGGCATGTCTGGTAGGTGGTTCCGGTCTGTCCGCGAGGTGGTTCCGGCGTGTCAGGCACGTGGTTCCGGCATGTGTGACAGGTGGTTCTGGCATGTCCGGCAGGTGATTCTGGATTGTCCACCAAGTGGCTCTGGTGTAACCAGCAGGTGATTCCGGAGTGTACGGCAAGTGGTTCTGGCATAGCTGGCTGGTGATTTTGGGGTGTCCAGCAGGTGGCTCCAGCGAGTCGAGCAAGTTGTTCCGGTGTGCTCAGCAGGTGGTTCAGGCAGGTCCGGCAGGTGTTTCTGGTCTGTCCAGTACGTGGTGCCGGCATGTCCGGCACGTGCTTCCAGTATGTTTGAGAGGTGGTTCCTACCTTCCCGGCGGGAGATTCCGGAGCGTCCGCCATGTGATTCTGGCCTACCTGGCAGGGGATTTTGGCGTCTCTGGCTGGTGGTTCCGGCGAGTCGAAGAGGAGGTTCCGGCGTGCTCGGCAGGTGCATCCGGTGTCTCTGGCACGTCATTCTGGCACGCTCGAGAGGTGGTTCCGGCATGCCTGACAGGTGATTCCGGAGTGTCCGACAAGGGGTTCTGGCACGTCTGAGAGGTGGTTCCGGCATACCCTGCAGGTGATTCTGGCTTGTCTGCCGAGTGGTGCTGGCGTAGCCATCAGGTGATTTTGGCGCGTCCAGCAGGTGGCTCCAGCGAGTAGAGCAGGTTGTTCCAGCGTACTCAGCAGGTGGTTCAGGCGGGTCTGGCAGGTGGTTCCGGTCTCTCTAGTAGGTGGTTCCGGCGTGTCCGGCACGTGCTTCTGGCACGTCTGAGAGCTGGTTCCGGCATGCCCGGCGGGTGATTCCATAGAGTCCGCCACGTGGTTCTGGCCTAGCTGACAGGTGATTTTGGCGTCCCCGGCAGGTGGTTACAGCGAGTTGAGCAGGAGGTTCCGGCATGCTCGGCAGTTGCATCCGGTGTCTCTGGCACGTGGTTCTGGCACGTCTGACATTTGGTTGCATCATGTCTGGCAGGTGATTCCGGAGTGTCCGGCAAGAGGTTCTGGTGTAGCCGGCAGGTGATTTTGGCATGCCCGGCAGGTGTTTCTGGCGAGCTGTTCAGGTGGTTCCGGTGTTCTTGGCAGGTGATTCTGGCGTGTCCAGCAGGTGGTTCCGGTCTGTCCGGTAATGGGTTCCGTCATGTGCCGCACGTGGTTCTGGCACGTCTGAGAGGTGGTTCCCGCATGCCCGGCAGGTGCTCCAGGAGAGTCCTACAAGTGGTTCTGGCCTAGCCCGCAGGTGGTTTTGGCGTGTCCGGCAGGTGGTTCCGGCATGCTCGGCAGGTGGTTCAGGCATGTCTGGTAGGTGGTTCCGGTCTGTCCGCGAGGTGGTTCCGGCGTGTCAGGCACGTGGTTCCGGCATGTGTGACAGGTGGTTCTGGCATGTCCGGCAGGTGATTCTGGATTGTCCACCAAGTGGCTCTGGTGTAACCAGCAGGTGATTCCGGAGTGTACGGCAAGTGGTTCTGGCATAGCTGGCTGGTGATTTTGGGGTGTCCAGCAGGTGGCTCCAGCGAGTCGAGCAAGTTGTTCCGGTGTGCTCAGCAGGTGGTTCAGGCAGGTCCGGCAGGTGTTTCTGGTCTGTCCAGTACGTGGTGCCGGCATGTCCGGCACGTGCTTCCAGTATGTTTGAGAGGTGGTTCCTACCTTCCCGGCGGGAGATTCCGGAGCGTCCGCCATGTGATTCTGGCCTACCTGGCAGGGGATTTTGGCGTCTCTGGCTGGTGGTTCCGGCGAGTCGAAGAGGAGGTTCCGGCGTGCTCGGCAGGTGCATCCGGTGTCTCTGGCACGTCATTCTGGCACGCTCGAGAGGTGGTTCCGGCATGCCTGACAGGTGATTCCGGAGTGTCCGACAAGGGGTTCTGGCACGTCTGAGAGGTGGTTCCGGCATACCCTGCAGGTGATTCTGGCTTGTCTGCCGAGTGGTGCTGGCGTAGCCATCAGGTGATTTTGGCGCGTCCAGCAGGTGGCTCCAGCGAGTAGAGCAGGTTGTTCCAGCGTACTCAGCAGGTGGTTCAGGCGGGTCTGGCAGGTGGTTCCGGTCTCTCTAGTAGGTGGTTCCGGCGTGTCCGGCACGTGCTTCTGGCACGTCTGAGAGCTGGTTCCGGCATGCCCGGCGGGTGATTCCATAGAGTCCGCCACGTGGTTCTGGCCTAGCTGACAGGTGATTTTGGCGTCCCCGGCAGGTGGTTACAGCGAGTTGAGCAGGAGGTTCCGGCATGCTCGGCAGTTGCATCCGGTGTCTCTGGCACGTGGTTCTGGCACGTCTGACATTTGGTTGCATCATGTCTGGCAGGTGATTCCGGAGTGTCCGGCAAGAGGTTCTGGTGTAGCCGGCAGGTGATTTTGGCATGCCCGGCAGGTGTTTCTGGCGAGCTGTTCAGGTGGTTCCGGTGTTCTTGGCAGGTGATTCTGGCGTGTCCAGCAGGTGGTTCCGGTCTGTCCGGTAATGGGTTCCGTCATGTGCCGCACGTGGTTCTGGCACGTCTGAGAGGTGGTTCCCGCATGCCCGGCAGGTGCTCCAGGAGAGTCCTACAAGTGGTTCTGGCCTAGCCCGCAGGTGGTTTTGGCGTGTCCGGCAGGTGGTTCCGGCATGCTCGGCAGGTGGTTCAGGCATGTCTGGTAGGTGGTTCCGGTCTGTCCGCGAGGTGGTTCCGGCGTGTCAGGCACGTGGTTCCGGCATGTGTGACAGGTGGTTCTGGCATGTCCGGCAGGTGATTCTGGATTGTCCACCAAGTGGCTCTGGTGTAACCAGCAGGTGATTCCGGAGTGTACGGCAAGTGGTTCTGGCATAGCTGGCTGGTGATTTTGGGGTGTCCAGCAGGTGGCTCCAGCGAGTCGAGCAAGTTGTTCCGGTGTGCTCAGCAGGTGGTTCAGGCAGGTCCGGCAGGTGTTTCTGGTCTGTCCAGTACGTGGTGCCGGCATGTCCGGCACGTGCTTCCAGTATGTTTGAGAGGTGGTTCCTACCTTCCCGGCGGGAGATTCCGGAGCGTCCGCCATGTGATTCTGGCCTACCTGGCAGGGGATTTTGGCGTCTCTGGCTGGTGGTTCCGGCGAGTCGAAGAGGAGGTTCCGGCGTGCTCGGCAGGTGCATCCGGTGTCTCTGGCACGTCATTCTGGCACGCTCGAGAGGTGGTTCCGGCATGCCTGACAGGTGATTCCGGAGTGTCCGACAAGGGGTTCTGGCACGTCTGAGAGGTGGTTCCGGCATACCCTGCAGGTGATTCTGGCTTGTCTGCCGAGTGGTGCTGGCGTAGCCATCAGGTGATTTTGGCGCGTCCAGCAGGTGGCTCCAGCGAGTAGAGCAGGTTGTTCCAGCGTACTCAGCAGGTGGTTCAGGCGGGTCTGGCAGGTGGTTCCGGTCTCTCTAGTAGGTGGTTCCGGCGTGTCCGGCACGTGCTTCTGGCACGTCTGAGAGCTGGTTCCGGCATGCCCGGCGGGTGATTCCATAGAGTCCGCCACGTGGTTCTGGCCTAGCTGACAGGTGATTTTGGCGTCCCCGGCAGGTGGTTACAGCGAGTTGAGCAGGAGGTTCCGGCATGCTCGGCAGTTGCATCCGGTGTCTCTGGCACGTGGTTCTGGCACGTCTGACATTTGGTTGCATCATGTCTGGCAGGTGATTCCGGAGTGTCCGGCAAGAGGTTCTGGTGTAGCCGGCAGGTGATTTTGGCATGCCCGGCAGGTGTTTCTGGCGAGCTGTTCAGGTGGTTCCGGTGTTCTTGGCAGGTGATTCTGGCGTGTCCAGCAGGTGGTTCCGGTCTGTCCGGTAATGGGTTCCGTCATGTGCCGCACGTGGTTCTGGCACGTCTGAGAGGTGGTTCCCGCATGCCCGGCAGGTGCTCCAGGAGAGTCCTACAAGTGGTTCTGGCCTAGCCCGCAGGTGGTTTTGGCGTGTCCGGCAGGTGGTTCCGGCATGCTCGGCAGGTGGTTCAGGCATGTCTGGTAGGTGGTTCCGGTCTGTCCGCGAGGTGGTTCCGGCGTGTCAGGCACGTGGTTCCGGCATGTGTGACAGGTGGTTCTGGCATGTCCGGCAGGTGATTCTGGATTGTCCACCAAGTGGCTCTGGTGTAACCAGCAGGTGATTCCGGAGTGTACGGCAAGTGGTTCTGGCATAGCTGGCTGGTGATTTTGGGGTGTCCAGCAGGTGGCTCCAGCGAGTCGAGCAAGTTGTTCCGGTGTGCTCAGCAGGTGGTTCAGGCAGGTCCGGCAGGTGTTTCTGGTCTGTCCAGTACGTGGTGCCGGCATGTCCGGCACGTGCTTCCAGTATGTTTGAGAGGTGGTTCCTACCTTCCCGGCGGGAGATTCCGGAGCGTCCGCCATGTGATTCTGGCCTACCTGGCAGGGGATTTTGGCGTCTCTGGCTGGTGGTTCCGGCGAGTCGAAGAGGAGGTTCCGGCGTGCTCGGCAGGTGCATCCGGTGTCTCTGGCACGTCATTCTGGCACGCTCGAGAGGTGGTTCCGGCATGCCTGACAGGTGATTCCGGAGTGTCCGACAAGGGGTTCTGGCACGTCTGAGAGGTGGTTCCGGCATACCCTGCAGGTGATTCTGGCTTGTCTGCCGAGTGGTGCTGGCGTAGCCATCAGGTGATTTTGGCGCGTCCAGCAGGTGGCTCCAGCGAGTAGAGCAGGTTGTTCCAGCGTACTCAGCAGGTGGTTCAGGCGGGTCTGGCAGGTGGTTCCGGTCTCTCTAGTAGGTGGTTCCGGCGTGTCCGGCACGTGCTTCTGGCACGTCTGAGAGCTGGTTCCGGCATGCCCGGCGGGTGATTCCATAGAGTCCGCCACGTGGTTCTGGCCTAGCTGACAGGTGATTTTGGCGTCCCCGGCAGGTGGTTACAGCGAGTTGAGCAGGAGGTTCCGGCATGCTCGGCAGTTGCATCCGGTGTCTCTGGCACGTGGTTCTGGCACGTCTGACATTTGGTTGCATCATGTCTGGCAGGTGATTCCGGAGTGTCCGGCAAGAGGTTCTGGTGTAGCCGGCAGGTGATTTTGGCATGCCCGGCAGGTGTTTCTGGCGAGCTGTTCAGGTGGTTCCGGTGTTCTTGGCAGGTGATTCTGGCGTGTCCAGCAGGTGGTTCCGGTCTGTCCGGTAATGGGTTCCGTCATGTGCCGCACGTGGTTCTGGCACGTCTGAGAGGTGGTTCCCGCATGCCCGGCAGGTGCTCCAGGAGAGTCCTACAAGTGGTTCTGGCCTAGCCCGCAGGTGGTTTTGGCGTGTCCGGCAGGTGGTTCCGGCATGCTCGGCAGGTGGTTCAGGCATGTCTGGTAGGTGGTTCCGGTCTGTCCGCGAGGTGGTTCCGGCGTGTCAGGCACGTGGTTCCGGCATGTGTGACAGGTGGTTCTGGCATGTCCGGCAGGTGATTCTGGATTGTCCACCAAGTGGCTCTGGTGTAACCAGCAGGTGATTCCGGAGTGTACGGCAAGTGGTTCTGGCATAGCTGGCTGGTGATTTTGGGGTGTCCAGCAGGTGGCTCCAGCGAGTCGAGCAAGTTGTTCCGGTGTGCTCAGCAGGTGGTTCAGGCAGGTCCGGCAGGTGTTTCTGGTCTGTCCAGTACGTGGTGCCGGCATGTCCGGCACGTGCTTCCAGTATGTTTGAGAGGTGGTTCCTACCTTCCCGGCGGGAGATTCCGGAGCGTCCGCCATGTGATTCTGGCCTACCTGGCAGGGGATTTTGGCGTCTCTGGCTGGTGGTTCCGGCGAGTCGAAGAGGAGGTTCCGGCGTGCTCGGCAGGTGCATCCGGTGTCTCTGGCACGTCATTCTGGCACGCTCGAGAGGTGGTTCCGGCATGCCTGACAGGTGATTCCGGAGTGTCCGACAAGGGGTTCTGGCACGTCTGAGAGGTGGTTCCGGCATACCCTGCAGGTGATTCTGGCTTGTCTGCCGAGTGGTGCTGGCGTAGCCATCAGGTGATTTTGGCGCGTCCAGCAGGTGGCTCCAGCGAGTAGAGCAGGTTGTTCCAGCGTACTCAGCAGGTGGTTCAGGCGGGTCTGGCAGGTGGTTCCGGTCTCTCTAGTAGGTGGTTCCGGCGTGTCCGGCACGTGCTTCTGGCACGTCTGAGAGCTGGTTCCGGCATGCCCGGCGGGTGATTCCATAGAGTCCGCCACGTGGTTCTGGCCTAGCTGACAGGTGATTTTGGCGTCCCCGGCAGGTGGTTACAGCGAGTTGAGCAGGAGGTTCCGGCATGCTCGGCAGTTGCATCCGGTGTCTCTGGCACGTGGTTCTGGCACGTCTGACATTTGGTTGCATCATGTCTGGCAGGTGATTCCGGAGTGTCCGGCAAGAGGTTCTGGTGTAGCCGGCAGGTGATTTTGGCATGCCCGGCAGGTGTTTCTGGCGAGCTGTTCAGGTGGTTCCGGTGTTCTTGGCAGGTGATTCTGGCGTGTCCAGCAGGTGGTTCCGGTCTGTCCGGTAATGGGTTCCGTCATGTGCCGCACGTGGTTCTGGCACGTCTGAGAGGTGGTTCCCGCATGCCCGGCAGGTGCTCCAGGAGAGTCCTACAAGTGGTTCTGGCCTAGCCCGCAGGTGGTTTTGGCGTGTCCGGCAGGTGGTTCCGGCATGCTCGGCAGGTGGTTCAGGCATGTCTGGTAGGTGGTTCCGGTCTGTCCGCGAGGTGGTTCCGGCGTGTCAGGCACGTGGTTCCGGCATGTGTGACAGGTGGTTCTGGCATGTCCGGCAGGTGATTCTGGATTGTCCACCAAGTGGCTCTGGTGTAACCAGCAGGTGATTCCGGAGTGTACGGCAAGTGGTTCTGGCATAGCTGGCTGGTGATTTTGGGGTGTCCAGCAGGTGGCTCCAGCGAGTCGAGCAAGTTGTTCCGGTGTGCTCAGCAGGTGGTTCAGGCAGGTCCGGCAGGTGTTTCTGGTCTGTCCAGTACGTGGTGCCGGCATGTCCGGCACGTGCTTCCAGTATGTTTGAGAGGTGGTTCCTACCTTCCCGGCGGGAGATTCCGGAGCGTCCGCCATGTGATTCTGGCCTACCTGGCAGGGGATTTTGGCGTCTCTGGCTGGTGGTTCCGGCGAGTCGAAGAGGAGGTTCCGGCGTGCTCGGCAGGTGCATCCGGTGTCTCTGGCACGTCATTCTGGCACGCTCGAGAGGTGGTTCCGGCATGCCTGACAGGTGATTCCGGAGTGTCCGACAAGGGGTTCTGGCACGTCTGAGAGGTGGTTCCGGCATACCCTGCAGGTGATTCTGGCTTGTCTGCCGAGTGGTGCTGGCGTAGCCATCAGGTGATTTTGGCGCGTCCAGCAGGTGGCTCCAGCGAGTAGAGCAGGTTGTTCCAGCGTACTCAGCAGGTGGTTCAGGCGGGTCTGGCAGGTGGTTCCGGTCTCTCTAGTAGGTGGTTCCGGCGTGTCCGGCACGTGCTTCTGGCACGTCTGAGAGCTGGTTCCGGCATGCCCGGCGGGTGATTCCATAGAGTCCGCCACGTGGTTCTGGCCTAGCTGACAGGTGATTTTGGCGTCCCCGGCAGGTGGTTACAGCGAGTTGAGCAGGAGGTTCCGGCATGCTCGGCAGTTGCATCCGGTGTCTCTGGCACGTGGTTCTGGCACGTCTGACATTTGGTTGCATCATGTCTGGCAGGTGATTCCGGAGTGTCCGGCAAGAGGTTCTGGTGTAGCCGGCAGGTGATTTTGGCATGCCCGGCAGGTGTTTCTGGCGAGCTGTTCAGGTGGTTCCGGTGTTCTTGGCAGGTGATTCTGGCGTGTCCAGCAGGTGGTTCCGGTCTGTCCGGTAATGGGTTCCGTCATGTGCCGCACGTGGTTCTGGCACGTCTGAGAGGTGGTTCCCGCATGCCCGGCAGGTGCTCCAGGAGAGTCCTACAAGTGGTTCTGGCCTAGCCCGCAGGTGGTTTTGGCGTGTCCGGCAGGTGGTTCCGGCATGCTCGGCAGGTGGTTCAGGCATGTCTGGTAGGTGGTTCCGGTCTGTCCGCGAGGTGGTTCCGGCGTGTCAGGCACGTGGTTCCGGCATGTGTGACAGGTGGTTCTGGCATGTCCGGCAGGTGATTCTGGATTGTCCACCAAGTGGCTCTGGTGTAACCAGCAGGTGATTCCGGAGTGTACGGCAAGTGGTTCTGGCATAGCTGGCTGGTGATTTTGGGGTGTCCAGCAGGTGGCTCCAGCGAGTCGAGCAAGTTGTTCCGGTGTGCTCAGCAGGTGGTTCAGGCAGGTCCGGCAGGTGTTTCTGGTCTGTCCAGTACGTGGTGCCGGCATGTCCGGCACGTGCTTCCAGTATGTTTGAGAGGTGGTTCCTACCTTCCCGGCGGGAGATTCCGGAGCGTCCGCCATGTGATTCTGGCCTACCTGGCAGGGGATTTTGGCGTCTCTGGCTGGTGGTTCCGGCGAGTCGAAGAGGAGGTTCCGGCGTGCTCGGCAGGTGCATCCGGTGTCTCTGGCACGTCATTCTGGCACGCTCGAGAGGTGGTTCCGGCATGCCTGACAGGTGATTCCGGAGTGTCCGACAAGGGGTTCTGGCACGTCTGAGAGGTGGTTCCGGCATACCCTGCAGGTGATTCTGGCTTGTCTGCCGAGTGGTGCTGGCGTAGCCATCAGGTGATTTTGGCGCGTCCAGCAGGTGGCTCCAGCGAGTAGAGCAGGTTGTTCCAGCGTACTCAGCAGGTGGTTCAGGCGGGTCTGGCAGGTGGTTCCGGTCTCTCTAGTAGGTGGTTCCGGCGTGTCCGGCACGTGCTTCTGGCACGTCTGAGAGCTGGTTCCGGCATGCCCGGCGGGTGATTCCATAGAGTCCGCCACGTGGTTCTGGCCTAGCTGACAGGTGATTTTGGCGTCCCCGGCAGGTGGTTACAGCGAGTTGAGCAGGAGGTTCCGGCATGCTCGGCAGTTGCATCCGGTGTCTCTGGCACGTGGTTCTGGCACGTCTGACATTTGGTTGCATCATGTCTGGCAGGTGATTCCGGAGTGTCCGGCAAGAGGTTCTGGTGTAGCCGGCAGGTGATTTTGGCATGCCCGGCAGGTGTTTCTGGCGAGCTGTTCAGGTGGTTCCGGTGTTCTTGGCAGGTGATTCTGGCGTGTCCAGCAGGTGGTTCCGGTCTGTCCGGTAATGGGTTCCGTCATGTGCCGCACGTGGTTCTGGCACGTCTGAGAGGTGGTTCCCGCATGCCCGGCAGGTGCTCCAGGAGAGTCCTACAAGTGGTTCTGGCCTAGCCCGCAGGTGGTTTTGGCGTGTCCGGCAGGTGGTTCCGGCATGCTCGGCAGGTGGTTCAGGCATGTCTGGTAGGTGGTTCCGGTCTGTCCGCGAGGTGGTTCCGGCGTGTCAGGCACGTGGTTCCGGCATGTGTGACAGGTGGTTCTGGCATGTCCGGCAGGTGATTCTGGATTGTCCACCAAGTGGCTCTGGTGTAACCAGCAGGTGATTCCGGAGTGTACGGCAAGTGGTTCTGGCATAGCTGGCTGGTGATTTTGGGGTGTCCAGCAGGTGGCTCCAGCGAGTCGAGCAAGTTGTTCCGGTGTGCTCAGCAGGTGGTTCAGGCAGGTCCGGCAGGTGTTTCTGGTCTGTCCAGTACGTGGTGCCGGCATGTCCGGCACGTGCTTCCAGTATGTTTGAGAGGTGGTTCCTACCTTCCCGGCGGGAGATTCCGGAGCGTCCGCCATGTGATTCTGGCCTACCTGGCAGGGGATTTTGGCGTCTCTGGCTGGTGGTTCCGGCGAGTCGAAGAGGAGGTTCCGGCGTGCTCGGCAGGTGCATCCGGTGTCTCTGGCACGTCATTCTGGCACGCTCGAGAGGTGGTTCCGGCATGCCTGACAGGTGATTCCGGAGTGTCCGACAAGGGGTTCTGGCACGTCTGAGAGGTGGTTCCGGCATACCCTGCAGGTGATTCTGGCTTGTCTGCCGAGTGGTGCTGGCGTAGCCATCAGGTGATTTTGGCGCGTCCAGCAGGTGGCTCCAGCGAGTAGAGCAGGTTGTTCCAGCGTACTCAGCAGGTGGTTCAGGCGGGTCTGGCAGGTGGTTCCGGTCTCTCTAGTAGGTGGTTCCGGCGTGTCCGGCACGTGCTTCTGGCACGTCTGAGAGCTGGTTCCGGCATGCCCGGCGGGTGATTCCATAGAGTCCGCCACGTGGTTCTGGCCTAGCTGACAGGTGATTTTGGCGTCCCCGGCAGGTGGTTACAGCGAGTTGAGCAGGAGGTTCCGGCATGCTCGGCAGTTGCATCCGGTGTCTCTGGCACGTGGTTCTGGCACGTCTGACATTTGGTTGCATCATGTCTGGCAGGTGATTCCGGAGTGTCCGGCAAGAGGTTCTGGTGTAGCCGGCAGGTGATTTTGGCATGCCCGGCAGGTGTTTCTGGCGAGCTGTTCAGGTGGTTCCGGTGTTCTTGGCAGGTGATTCTGGCGTGTCCAGCAGGTGGTTCCGGTCTGTCCGGTAATGGGTTCCGTCATGTGCCGCACGTGGTTCTGGCACGTCTGAGAGGTGGTTCCCGCATGCCCGGCAGGTGCTCCAGGAGAGTCCTACAAGTGGTTCTGGCCTAGCCCGCAGGTGGTTTTGGCGTGTCCGGCAGGTGGTTCCGGCATGCTCGGCAGGTGGTTCAGGCATGTCTGGTAGGTGGTTCCGGTCTGTCCGCGAGGTGGTTCCGGCGTGTCAGGCACGTGGTTCCGGCATGTGTGACAGGTGGTTCTGGCATGTCCGGCAGGTGATTCTGGATTGTCCACCAAGTGGCTCTGGTGTAACCAGCAGGTGATTCCGGAGTGTACGGCAAGTGGTTCTGGCATAGCTGGCTGGTGATTTTGGGGTGTCCAGCAGGTGGCTCCAGCGAGTCGAGCAAGTTGTTCCGGTGTGCTCAGCAGGTGGTTCAGGCAGGTCCGGCAGGTGTTTCTGGTCTGTCCAGTACGTGGTGCCGGCATGTCCGGCACGTGCTTCCAGTATGTTTGAGAGGTGGTTCCTACCTTCCCGGCGGGAGATTCCGGAGCGTCCGCCATGTGATTCTGGCCTACCTGGCAGGGGATTTTGGCGTCTCTGGCTGGTGGTTCCGGCGAGTCGAAGAGGAGGTTCCGGCGTGCTCGGCAGGTGCATCCGGTGTCTCTGGCACGTCATTCTGGCACGCTCGAGAGGTGGTTCCGGCATGCCTGACAGGTGATTCCGGAGTGTCCGACAAGGGGTTCTGGCACGTCTGAGAGGTGGTTCCGGCATACCCTGCAGGTGATTCTGGCTTGTCTGCCGAGTGGTGCTGGCGTAGCCATCAGGTGATTTTGGCGCGTCCAGCAGGTGGCTCCAGCGAGTAGAGCAGGTTGTTCCAGCGTACTCAGCAGGTGGTTCAGGCGGGTCTGGCAGGTGGTTCCGGTCTCTCTAGTAGGTGGTTCCGGCGTGTCCGGCACGTGCTTCTGGCACGTCTGAGAGCTGGTTCCGGCATGCCCGGCGGGTGATTCCATAGAGTCCGCCACGTGGTTCTGGCCTAGCTGACAGGTGATTTTGGCGTCCCCGGCAGGTGGTTACAGCGAGTTGAGCAGGAGGTTCCGGCATGCTCGGCAGTTGCATCCGGTGTCTCTGGCACGTGGTTCTGGCACGTCTGACATTTGGTTGCATCATGTCTGGCAGGTGATTCCGGAGTGTCCGGCAAGAGGTTCTGGTGTAGCCGGCAGGTGATTTTGGCATGCCCGGCAGGTGTTTCTGGCGAGCTGTTCAGGTGGTTCCGGTGTTCTTGGCAGGTGATTCTGGCGTGTCCAGCAGGTGGTTCCGGTCTGTCCGGTAATGGGTTCCGTCATGTGCCGCACGTGGTTCTGGCACGTCTGAGAGGTGGTTCCCGCATGCCCGGCAGGTGCTCCAGGAGAGTCCTACAAGTGGTTCTGGCCTAGCCCGCAGGTGGTTTTGGCGTGTCCGGCAGGTGGTTCCGGCATGCTCGGCAGGTGGTTCAGGCATGTCTGGTAGGTGGTTCCGGTCTGTCCGCGAGGTGGTTCCGGCGTGTCAGGCACGTGGTTCCGGCATGTGTGACAGGTGGTTCTGGCATGTCCGGCAGGTGATTCTGGATTGTCCACCAAGTGGCTCTGGTGTAACCAGCAGGTGATTCCGAGTGTACGGCAAGTGGTTCTGGCATAGCTGGCTGGTGATTTTGGGGTGTCCAGCAGGTGGCTCCAGCGAGTCGAGCAAGTTGTTCCGGTGTGCTCAGCAGGTGGTTCAGGCAGGTCCGGCAGGTGTTTCTGGTCTGTCCAGTACGTGGTGCCGGCATGTCCGGCACGTGCTTCCAGTATGTTTGAGAGGTGGTTCCTACCTTCCCGGCGGGAGATTCCGGAGCGTCCGCCATGTGATTCTGGCCTACCTGGCAGGGGATTTTGGCGTCTCTGGCTGGTGGTTCCGGCGAGTCGAAGAGGAGGTTCCGGCGTGCTCGGCAGGTGCATCCGGTGTCTCTGGCACGTCATTCTGGCACGCTCGAGAGGTGGTTCCGGCATGCCTGACAGGTGATTCCGGAGTGTCCGACAAGGGGTTCTGGCACGTCTGAGAGGTGGTTCCGGCATACCCTGCAGGTGATTCTGGCTTGTCTGCCGAGTGTGCTGGCGTAGCCATCAGGTGATTTTGGCGCGTCCAGCAGGTGGCTCCAGCGAGTAGAGCAGGTTGTTCCAGCGTACTCAGCAGGTGGTTCAGGCGGGTCTGGCAGGTGGTTCCGGTCTCTCTAGTAGGTGGTTCCGGCGTGTCCGGCACGTGCTTCTGGCACGTCTGAGAGCTGGTTCCGGCATGCCCGGCGGGTGATTCCATAGAGTCCGCCACGTGGTTCTGGCCTAGCTGACAGGTGATTTTGGCGTCCCCGGCAGGTGGTTACAGCGAGTTGAGCAGGAG
>NW_027225132.1:0-15321 GCF_041296235.1 Equus asinus
AGGCAATGTAGCACACCCACAGCAGAAGTTCTACTTCAGCCAGATCAGGCCTGCAAAGAAACTGCGTTTCACAGCCCTTTGTAAGGATGTTCCCGGTAGGCTGTAAGAGCCCAATGCAGACGAGTTGTTTCTTAGCTTCCCAAAGAGCTGGAAGCAAGATGCTTTGGGGACTATCTCTGTCTTTGGAAACAATTCAGCACTTTGTGCCTTGAAGCTCTAGGGCAATGTAGCACACCCACAGCAGAAGTTCTACTTCAGCCAGATCAGGCCTGCATAGAAACTGCGTTTCACAGCCCTTTGTAAGGGATGTTCCCGGTAGGCTGTAAGAGCCCAATGCAGAGCGAGTTGTTTCTTAGCTTCCCAAAGAGCTGGAAGCAAGATGCTTTGGGGACTATCTCTGTCTTTGGAAACAATTCAGCACTTTGTGCCTTGAAGCTCTAGGGCAATGTAGCACACCCACAGCAGAAGTTCTACTTCAGCCAGATCAGGCTGCAAAGAAACTGCGTTTCACAGCCCTTTGTAAGGGATGTTCCCGGTAGGCTGTAAGAGCCCAATGCAGAGCGAGTTGTTTCTTAGCTTCCCAAAGAGCTTGGAAGCAAGATGCTTTGGGGACTATCTCTGTCTTTGGAACAATTCAGCACTTTGTGCCTTGAAGCTCTAGGGCAATGTAGCACACCCACAGCAGAAGTTCTACTTCAGCCAGATCAGGCCTGCAAAGAAACTGCGTTTCACAGCCCTTGTAAGGGATGTTCCCGGTAGGCTGTAAGAGCCCAATGCAGAACGAGTTGTTTCTTAGCTTCCCAAAGAGCTGGAAGCAAGATGCTTTGGGGACTATCTCTGTCTTTGGAAACAATTCAGCACTTTGTGCCTTGAAGCTCTAGGGCAATGTAGCACACCCACAGCAGAAGTTCTACTTCAGCCAGATCAGGCCTGCAAAGAAACTGCGTTTCACAGCCCTTTGTAAGGGATGTTCCCGGTAGGCTGTAAGAGCCCAATGCAGAGCGAGTTGTTTCTTAGCTTCCCAAAGAGCTGGAAGCAAGATGCTTTGGGGACTATCTCTGTCTTTGGAAACAATTCAGCACTTTGTGCCTTGAAGCTCTAGGGCAATGTAGCACACCCACAGCAGAAGTTCTACTTCAGCCAGATCAGGCCTGCAAAGAAACTGCGTTTCACAGCCCTTTGTAAGGGATGTTCCCGGTAGGCTGTAAGAAGCCCAATGCAGAACGAGTTGTTTCTTAGCTTCCAAAGAGCTGGAAGCAAGATGCTTTGGGGACTATCTCTGTCTTTGGAAACAATTCAGCACTTGTGCCTTGAAGCTCTAGGGCAATGTAGCACACCCACAGCAGAAGTTCTACTTCAGCCAGATCAGGCCTGCAAAGAAACTGCGTTTCACAGCCCTTTGTAAGGTTTGTTCCCGGTAGGCTGTAAGAGCCAATGCAGAACGAGTTGTTTCTTAGCTTCCCAAAGAGCTGGAAGCAAGATGCTTTGGGGACTATCTCTGTCTTTGGAAACAATTCAGCACTTTGTGCTTGAAGCTCTAGGGCAATGTAGCACACCCACAGCAGAAGTTCTACTTCAGCCAGATCAGGCCTGCAAAGAAACTGCGTTTCACAGCCCTTTGTAAGGGATGTTCCCGGTAGGCTGTAAGAGCCCAATGCAGAACGAGTTGTTTCTTAGCTTCCCAAAGAGCTGGAAGCAAGATGCTTTGGGAGACTATCTCTGTCTTTGGAAACAATTCAGCACTTTGTGCCTTGAAGCTCTAGGGCAATGTAGCACACCCACAGCAGAAGTTCTACTTCAGCCAGATCAGGCCGGCAAAGAAACTGCGTTTCACAGCCCTTTGTAAGGGATGTTCCCGGTAGGCTGTAAGAACCCAATGCAGAGCGAGTTGTTTCTTAGCTTCCCAAAGAGCTGGAAGCAAGATGCTTTGGGGACTATCTCTGTCTTTGGAAACAATTCAGCACTTTGTGCCTTGAAGCTCTAGGGCAATGTAGCACACCCACAGCAGAAGTTCTACTTCAGCCAGATCAGGCTGCAAAGAAACTGCGTTTCACAGCCCTTTGTAAGGGATGTTCCCGGTAGGCTGTAAGAGCCCAATGCAGAGCGAGTTGTTTCTTAGCTTCCCAAAGAGCTGGAAGCAAGATGCTTTGGGGACTATCTCTGTCTTTGGAAACAATTCAGCACTTTGTGCCTTGAAGCTCTAGGGCAATGTAGCACACCCACAGCAGAAGTTCTACTTCAGCCAGATCAGGCCTGCAAAGAAACTGCGTTTCACAGCCTTTGTAAGGGATGTTCCCGGTAGGCTGTAAGAGCCCAATGCAGAACGAGTTGTTTCTTAGCTTCCCAAAGAGCTGGAAGCAAGATGCTTTGGGGACTATCTCTGTCTTTGGAAACAATTCAGCACTTTGTGCCTTGAAGCTCTAGGGCAATGTAGCACACCCACAGCAGAAGTTCTACTTCAGCCAGATCAGGCCTGCAAAGAAACTGCGTTTCACAGCCCTTTGTAAGGGATGTTCCCGGTAGGCTGTAAGAGCCCAATGCAGAACGAGTTGTTTCTTAGCTTCCCAAAGAGCTGGAAGCAAGATGCTTTGGGGACTATCTCTGTCTTGGAAACAATTCAGCACTTTGTGCCTTGAAGCTCTAGGGCAATGTAGCACACCCACAGCAGAAGTTCTACTTCAGCCAGATCAGGCCTGCAAAGAAACTGCGTTTCACAGCCCTTTGTAAGGGATGTTCCGGTAGGCTGTAAGAGCCCAATGCAGAACGAGTTGTTTCTTAGCTTCCCAAAGAGCTGGAAGCAAGATGCTTTGGGACTATCTCTGTCTTTGGAAACAATTCAGCACTTTGTGCCTTGAAGCTCTAGGGCAATGTAGCACACCCACAGCAGAAGTTCTACTTCAGCCAGATCAGGCCTGCAAAGAAACTGCGTTTCACAGCCCTTTGTAAGGATGTTCCCGGTAGGCTGTAAGAGCCCAATGCAGAGCGAGTTGTTCTTAGCTTCCCAAAGAGCTGGAAGCAAGATGCTTTGGGGACTATCTCTGTCTTTGGAACAATTCAGCACTTTGTGCCTTGAAGCTCTAGGGCAATGTAGCACACCCACAGCAGAAGTTCTACTTCAGCCAGATCAGGCCTGCAAAGAAACTGCGTTTCACAGCCCTTTGTAAGGGATGTTCCCGGTAGGCTGTAAGAACCAATGCAGAACGAGTTGTTTCTTAGCTTCCCAAAGAGATGGAAGCAAGATGCTTTGGGGACTATCTCTGTCTTTGGAAACAATTCAGCAGTTTGTGCCTTGAAGCTCTAGGGCAATGTAGCCCACCCACAGCAGAAGTTCTACTTCAGCCAGATCAGGCCTGCAAAGAAACTGCGTTTCACAGCCCTTTGTAAGGGATGTTCCCGGTAGGCTGTAAGAGCCCAATGCAGAACGAGTTGTTTCTTAGCTTCCCAAAGAGCTGGAAGCAAGATGCTTTGTGGACTATCTCTGTCTTTGGAAACAATTCAGCACTTTGTGCCTTGAAGCTCTAGGGCAATGTAGCACACCCACAGCAGAAGTTCTACTTCAGCCAGATCAGGCCTGCAAAGAAACTGCGTTTCACAGCCCTTTGTAAGGTTTGTTCCCGGTAGGCTGTAAGAGCCCAATGCAGAACGAGTTGTTTCTTAGCTTCCCAAAGAGCTGGAAGCAAGATGCTTTGGGGACTATCTCTGTCTTTGGAAACAGTTCAGCACTTTGTGCCTTGAAGCTCTAGGGCAATGTAGCACACCCACAGCAGAAGTTCTACTTCAGCCAGATCAGGCCTGCAAAGAAACTGCGTTTCACAGCCCTTTGTAAGGGATGTTCCCGGTAGGCTGTAAGAGCCCAATGCAGAGCGAGTTGTTTCTTAGCTTCCCAAAGAGCTGGAAGCAAGATGCTTTGGGACTATCTCTGTCTTTGGAAACAATTCAGCACTTTGTGCCTTGAAGCTCTAGGGCAATGTAGCACACCCACAGCAGAAGTTCTACTTCAGCCAGATCAGGCCTGCAAAGAAACTGCGTTTCACAGCCCTTTGTAAGGGATGTTCCCGGTAGGCTGTAAGAACCCAATGCAGAACGAGTTGTTTCTTAGCTTCCCAAAGAGCTGGAAGCAAGATGCTTTGGGGACTATCTCTGTCTTTGGAAACAATTCAGCACTTTGTGCCTTGAAGCTCTAGGGCAATGTAGCACACCCACAGCAGAAGTTCTACTTCAGCCAGATCAGGTTGCAAAGAAACTGCGTTTCACAGCCCTTTGTAAGGGATGTTCCCGGTAGGCTGTAAGAGCCCAATGCAGAGCGAGTTGTTTCTTAGCTTCCCAAAGAGCTGGAAGCAAGATGCTTTGGGGACTATCTCTGTCTTTGGAAACAATTCAGCACTTTGTGCCTTGAAGCTCTAGGGCAATGTAGCACACCCACAGCAGAAGTTCTACTTCAGCCAGATCAGGCCTGCAAAGAAACTGCGTTTCACAGCCCTTTGTAAGGGATGTTCCCGGTAGGCTGTAAGAGCCCAATGCAGAACGAGTTGTTTCTTAGCTTCCCAAAGAGCTGGAAGCAAGATGCTTTGGGGACTATCTCTGTCTTTGGAAACAATTCAGCACTTTGTGCCTTGAAGCTCTAGGGCAATGTAGCACACCCACAGCAGAAGTTCTACTTCAGCCAGATCAGGCCTGCAAAGAAACTGCGTTTCACAGCCCTTTGTAAGGGATGTTCCCGGTAGGCTGTAAGAGCCCAATGCAGAACGAGTTGTTTCTTAGCTTCCCAAAGAGCTGGAAGCAAGATGCTTTGGGGACTATCTCTGTCTTTGGAAACAATTCAGCACTTTGTGCCTTGAAGCTCTAGGGCAATGTAGCACACCCACAGCAGAAGTTCTACTTCAGCCAGATCAGGCTGCAAAGAAACTGCGTTTCACAGCCCTTTGTAAGGGATGTTCCCGGTAGGCTGTAAGAGCCCAATGCAGAACGAGTTGTTTCTTAGCTTCCCAAAGAGCTGGAAGCAAGATGCTTTGGGGACTATCTCTGTCTTTGGAAACAATTCAGCACTTTGTGCCTTGAAGCTCTAGGGCAATGTAGCACACCCACAGCAGAAGTTCTACTTCAGCCAGATCAGGCCTGCAAAGAAACTGCGTTTCACAGCCCTTTGTAAGGGATGTTCCCGGTAGGCTGTAAGAGCCCAATGCAGAACGAGTTGTTTCTTAGCTTCCCAAAGAGCTGGAAGCAAGATGCTTTGGGGACTATCTCTGTCTTTGGAAACAATTCAGCACTTTGTGCCTTGAAGCTCTAGGGCAATGTAGCACACCCACAGCAGAAGTTCTACTTCAGCCAGATCAGGCCTGCAAAGAAACTGCGTTTCACAGCCCTTTGTAAGGGATGTTCCCGGTAGGCTGTAAGAGCCCAATGCAGAGCGAGTTGTTTCTTAGCTTCCAAAGAGCTGGAAGCAAGATGCTTTGGGGACTATCTCTGTCTTTGGAAACAATTCAGCACTTTGTGCCTTGAAGCTCTAGGGCAATGTAGCACACCCACAGCAGAAGTTCTACTTCAGCCAGATCAGGCCTGCAAAGAAACTGCGTTTCACAGCCCTTTGTAAGGGATGTTCCCGGTAGGCTGTAAGAGCCCAATGCAGAACGAGTTGTTTCTTAGCTTCCCAAAGAGCTGGAAGCAAGATGCTTTGGGGACTATCTCTGTCTTTGGAAACAATTCAGCACTTTGTGCCTTGAAGCTCTAGGGCAATGTAGCACACCCACAGCAGAAGTTCTACTTCAGCCAGATCAGGCCTGCAAAGAAACTGCGTTTCACAGCCCTTTGTAAGGGATGTTCCCGGTAGGCTGTAAGAGCCCAATGCAGAGCGAGTTGTTTCTTAGCTTCCCAAAGAGCTGGAAGCAAGATGCTTTGGGGACTATCTCTGTCTTTGGAAACAATTCAGCACTTTGTGCCTTGAAGCTCTAGGGCAATGTAGCACACCCACAGCAGAAGTTCTACTTCAGCCAGATCAGGCCTGCAAAGAAACTGCGTTTCACAGCCCTTTGTAAGGGATGTTCCCGGTAGGCTGTAAGAGCCCAATGCAGAACGAGTTGTTTCTTAGCTTCCCAAAGAGCTGGAAGCAAGATGCTTTGGGGACTATCTCTGTCTTTGGAAACAATTCAGCACTTTGTGCCTTGAAGCTCTAGGGCAATGTAGCACACCCACAGCAGAAGTTCTACTTCAGCCAGATCAGGCCTGCAAAGAAACTGCGTTTCACAGCCCTTTGTAAGGGATGTTCCCGGTAGGCTGTAAGAGCCCAATGCAGAACGAGTTGTTTCTTAGCTTCCCAAAGAGCTGGAAGCAAGATGCTTTGGGGACTATCTCTGTCTTTGGAAACAATTCAGCACTTTGTGCCTTGAAGCTCTAGGGCAATGTAGCACACCCACAGCAGAAGTTCTACTTCAGCCAGATCAGGCCTGCAAAGAAACTGCGTTTCACAGCCCTTTGTAAGGGATGTTCCCGGTAGGCTGTAAGAGCCCAATGCAGAACGAGTTGTTTCTTAGCTTCCCAAAGAGCTGGAAGCAAGATGCTTTGGGGACTATCTCTGTCTTTGGAAACAATTCAGCACTTTGTGCCTTGAAGCTCTAGGGCAATGTAGCACACCCACAGCAGAAGTTCTACTTCAGCCAGATCAGGCTGCAAAGAAACTGCGTTTCACAGCCCTTTGTAAGGGATGTTCCCGGTAGGCTGTAAGAGCCAATGCAGAGCGAGTTGTTTCTTAGCTTCCCAAAGAGCTGGAAGCAAGATGCTTTGGGGACTATCTCTGTCTTTGGAAACAATTCAGCACTTTGTGCCTTGAAGCTCTAGGGCCAATGTAGCACACCCACAGCAGAAGTTCTACTTCAGCCAGATCAGGCCTGCAAAGAAACTGCGTTTCACAGCCCTTTGTAAGGGATGTTCCCGGTAGGCTGTAAGAGCCCAATGCAGAACGAGTTGTTTCTTAGCTTCCCAAAGAGCTGGAAGCAAGATGCTTTGGGGACTATCTCTGTCTTTGGAAACAATTCAGCACTTTGTGCCTTGAAGCTCTAGGGCAATGTAGCACACCCACAGCAGAAGTTCTACTTCAGCCAGATCAGGCCTGCAAAGAAACTGCGTTTCACAGCCCTTTGTAAGGGATGTTCCCGGTAGGCCTGTAAGAGCCCAATGCAGAGCGAGTTGTTTCTTAGCTTCCCAAAGAGCTGGAAGCAAGATGCTTTGGGGACTATCTCTGTCTTTGAAACAATTCAGCACTTTGTGCCTTGAAGCTCTAGGGCAATGTAGCACACCCACAGCAGAAGTTCTACTTCAGCCAGATCAGGCCTGCAAAGAAACTGCGTTTCACAGCCCTTTGTAAGGGATGTTCCCGGTAGGCTGTAAGAGCCCAATGCAGAGCGAGTTGTTTCTTAGCTTCCCAAAGAGCTGGAAGCAAGATGCTTTGGGGACTATCTCTGTCTTTGGAAACAATTCAGCACTTTGTGCCTTGAAGCTCTAGGGCAATGTAGCACACCCACAGCAGAAGTTCTACTTCAGCCAGATCAGGCCTGCAAAGAAACTGCGTTTCACAGCCCTTTGTAAGGGATGTTCCGGTAGGCTGTAAGAGCCCAATGCAGAACGAGTTGTTTCTTAGCTTCCCAAAGAGCTGGAAGCAAGATGCTTTGGGGACTATCTCTGTCTTTGGAAACAATTCAGCACTTTGTGCCTTGAAGCTCTAGGGCAATGTAGCACACCCACAGCAGAAGTTCTACTTCAGCCAGATCAGGCTGCAAAGAAACTGCGTTTCACAGCCCTTTGTAAGGGATGTTCCCGGTAGGCTGTAAGAGCCCAATGCAGAGCGAGTTGTTTCTTAGCTTCCCAAAGAGCTGGAAGCAAGATGCTTTGGGGACTATCTCTGTCTTTGGAAACAATTCAGCACTTTGTGCCTTGAAGCTCTAGGGCAATGTAGCACACCCACAGCAGAAGTTCTACTTCAGCCAGATCAGGCCTGCAAAGAAACTGCGTTTCACAGCCCTTTGTAAGGGATGTTCCCGGTAGGCTGTAAGAGCCCAATGCAGAACGAGTTGTTTCTTAGCTTCCCAAAGAGCTGGAAGCAAGATGCTTTGGGGACTATCTCTGTCTTTGGAAACAATTCAGCACTTTGTGCCTTGAAGCTCTAGGGCAATGTAGCACACCCACAGCAGAAGTTCTACTTCAGCCAGATCAGGCCTGCAAAGAAACTGCGTTTCACAGCCCTTTGTAAGGGATGTTCCCGGTAGGCTGTAAGAGCCCAATGCAGAACGAGTTGTTTCTTAGCTTCCCAAAGAGCTGGAAGCAAGATGCTTTGGGGACTATCTCTGTCTTTGGAAACAATTCAGCACTTTGTGCCTTGAAGCTCTAGGGCAATGTAGCACACCCACAGCAGAAGTTCTACTTCAGCCAGATCAGGCCTGCAAAGAAACTGCGTTTCACAGCCCTTTGTAAGGGATGTTCCCGGTAGGCTGTAAGAGCCAATGCAGAGCGAGTTGTTTCTTAGCTTCCCAAAGAGCTGGAAGCAAGATGCTTTGGGGACTATCTCTGTCTTTGGAAACAATTCAGCACTTTGTGCCTTGAAGCTCTAGGGCAATGTAGCACACCCACAGCAGAAGTTCTACTTCAGCCAGATCAGGCCTGCAAAGAAACTGCGTTTCACAGCCCTTTGTAAGGGATGTTCCCGGTAGGCTGTAAGAGCCCAATGCAGAACGAGTTGTTTCTTAGCTTCCCAAAGAGCTGGAAGCAAGATGCTTTGGGGACTATCTCTGTCTTTGGAAACAATTCAGCACTTTGTGCCTTGAAGCTCTAGGGCAATGTAGCACACCCACAGCAGAAGTTCTACTTCAGCCAGATCAGGCCTGCAAAGAAACTGCGTTTCACAGCCCTTTGTAAGGGATGTTCCCGGTAGGCTGTAAGAGCCCAATGCAGAGCGAGTTGTTTCTTAGCTTCCCAAAGAGCTGGAAGCAAGATGCTTTGGGGACTATCTCTGTCTTTGGAAACAATTCAGCACTTTGTGCCTTGAAGCTCTAGGGCAATGTAGCACACCCACAGCAGAAGTTCTACTTCAGCCAGATCAGGCCTGCAAAGAAACTGCGTTTCACAGCCCTTTGTAAGGGATGTTCCCGGTAGGCTGTAAGAGCCCAATGCAGAACGAGTTGTTTCTTAGCTTCCCAAAGAGCTGGAAGCAAGATGCTTTGGGGACTATCTCTGTCTTTGGAAACAATTCAGCACTTTGTGCCTTGAAGCTCTAGGGCAATGTAGCACACCCACAGCAGAAGTTCTACTTCAGCCAGATCAGGCCTGCAAAGAAACTGCGTTTCACAGCCCTTTGTAAGGATGTTCCCGGTAGGCTGTAAGAGCCCAATGCAGAGCGAGTTGTTTCTTAGCTTCCCAAAGAGCTGGAAGCAAGATGCTTTGGGGACTATCTCTGTCTTTGGAAACAATTCAGCACTTTGTGCCTTGAAGCTCTAGGGCAATGTAGCACACCCACAGCAGAAGTTCTACTTCAGCCAGATCAGGCCTGCAAAGAAACTGCGTTTCACAGCCCTTTGTAAGGGATGTTCCCGGTAGGCTGTAAGAGCCCAATGCAGAGCGAGTTGTTTCTTAGCTTCCCAAAGAGCTGGAAGCAAGATGCTTTGGGGACTATCTCTGTCTTTGGAAACAATTCAGCACTTTGTGCCTTGAAGCTCTAGGGCAATGTAGCACACCCACAGCAGAAGTTCTACTTCAGCCAGATCAGGCCTGCAAAGAAACTGCGTTTCACAGCCCTTTGTAAGGGATGTTCCCGGTAGGCTGTAAGAGCCCAATGCAGAACGAGTTGTTTCTTAGCTTCCCAAAGAGCTGGAAGCAAGATGCTTTGGGGACTATCTCTGTCTTTGGAAACAATTCAGCACTTTGTGCCTTGAAGCTCTAGGGCAATGTAGCACACCCACAGCAGAAGTTCTACTTCAGCCAGATCAGGCCTGCAAAGAAACTGCGTTTCACAGCCCTTTGTAAGGGATGTTCCCGGTAGGCTGTAAGAGCCCAATGCAGAACGAGTTGTTTCTTAGCTTCCCAAAGAGCTGGAAGCAAGATGCTTTGGGGACTATCTCTGTCTTTGGAAACAATTCAGCACTTTGTGCCTTGAAGCTCTAGGGCAATGTAGCACACCCACAGCAGAAGTTCTACTTCAGCCAGATCAGGCCTGCAAAGAAACTGCGTTTCACAGCCCTTTGTAAGGGATGTTCCCGGTAGGCTGTAAGAGCCCAATGCAGAGCGAGTTGTTTCTTAGCTTCCCAAAGAGCTGGAAGCAAGATGCTTTGGGGACTATCTCTGTCTTTGGAAACAATTCAGCACTTTGTGCCTTGAAGCTCTAGGGCAATGTAGCACACCCACAGCAGAAGTTCTACTTCAGCCAGATCAGGCCTGCAAAGAAACTGCGTTTCACAGCCCTTTGTAAGGGATGTTCCCGGTAGGCTGTAAGAGCCCAATGCAGAGCGAGTTGTTTCTTAGCTTCCCAAAGAGCTGGAAGCAAGATGCTTTGGGGACTATCTCTGTCTTTGGAAACAATTCAGCACTTTGTGCCTTGAAGCTCTAGGGCAATGTAGCACACCCACAGCAGAAGTTCTACTTCAGCCAGATCAGGCCTGCAAAGAAACTGCGTTTCACAGCCCTTTGTAAGGGATGTTCCCGGTAGGCTGTAAGAGCCCAATGCAGAACGAGTTGTTTCTTAGCTTCCCAAAGAGCTGGAAGCAAGATGCTTTGGGGACTATCTCTGTCTTTGGAAACAATTCAGCACTTTGTGCCTTGAAGCTCTAGGGCAATGTAGCACACCCACAGCAGAAGTTCTACTTCAGCCAGATCAGGCCTGCAAAGAAACTGCGTTCACAGCCCTTTGTAAGGGATGTTCCCGGTAGGCTGTAAGAGCCCAATGCAGAACGAGTTGTTTCTTAGCTTCCCAAAGAGCTGGAAGCAAGATGCTTTGGGGACTATCTCTGTCTTTGGAAACAATTCAGCACTTTGTGCCTTGAAGCTCTAGGGCAATGTAGCACACCCACAGCAGAAGTTCTACTTCAGCCAGATCAGGCCTGCAAAGAAACTGCGTTTCACAGCCCTTTGTAAGGGATGTTCCCGGTAGGCTGTAAGAGCCCAATGCAGAGCGAGTTGTTTCTTAGCTTCCCAAAGAGCTGGAAGCAAGATGCTTTGGGGACTATCTCTGTCTTTGGAAACAATTCAGCACTTTGTGCCTTGAAGCTCTAGGGCAATGTAGCACACCCACAGCAGAAGTTCTACTTCAGCCAGATCAGGCCTGCAAAGAAACTGCGTTTCACAGCCCTTTGTAAGGGATGTTCCCGGTAGGCTGTAAGAACCCAATGCAGAACGAGTTGTTTCTTAGCTTCCAAAGAGCTGGAAGCAAGATGCTTTGGGGACTATCTCTGTCTTTGGAAACAATTCAGCACTTTGTGCCTTGAAGCTCTAGGGCAATGTAGCACACCCACAGCAGAAGTTCTACTTCAGCCAGATCAGGCCTGCAAAGAAACTGCGTTTCACAGCCCTTTGTAAGGGATGTTCCCGGTAGGCTGTAAGAGCCCAATGCAGAGCGAGTTGTTTCTTAGCTTCCAAAGAGCTGGAAGCAAGATGCTTTGGGACTATCTCTGTCTTTGGAAACAATTCAGCACTTTGTGCCTTGAAGCTCTAGGGCAATGTAGCACACCCACAGCAGAAGTTCTACTTCAGCCAGATCAGGCCTGCAAAGAAACTGCGTTTCACAGCCCTTTGTAAGGGATGTTCCCGGTAGGCTGTAAGAGCCCAATGCAGAACGAGTTGTTTCTTAGCTTCCAAAGAGCTGGAAGCAAGATGCTTTGGGGACTATCTCTGTCTTTGGAAACAATTCAGCACTTTGTGCCTTGAAGCTCTAGGGCAATGTAGCACACCCACAGCAGAAGTTCTACTTCAGCCAGATCAGGCCTGCAAAGAAACTGCGTTTCACAGCCCTTTGTAAGGGATGTTCCCGGTAGGCTGTAAGAGCCCAATGCAGAACGAGTTGTTTCTTAGCTTCCCAAAGAGCTGGAAGCAAGATGCTTTGGGGACTATCTCTGTCTTTGGAAACAATTCAGCACTTTGTGCCTTGAAGCTCTAGGGCAATGTAGCACACCCACAGCAGAAGTTCTACTTCAGCCAGATCAGGCCTGCAAAGAAACTGCGTTTCACAGCCCTTTGTAAGGGATGTTCCCGGTAGGCTGTAAGAGCCCAATGCAGAGCGAGTTGTTTCTTAGCTTCCCAAAGAGCTGGAAGCAAGATGCTTTGGGGACTATCTCTGTCTTTGGAAACAATTCAGCACTTTGTGCCTTGAAGCTCTAGGGCAATGTAGCACACCCACAGCAGAAGTTCTACTTCAGCCAGATCAGGCCTGCAAAGAAACTGCGTTTCACAGCCCTTTGTAAGGGATGTTCCCGGTAGGCTGTAAGAGCCCAATGCAGAACGAGTTGTTTCTTAGCTTCCCAAAGAGCTGGAAGCAAGATGCTTTGGGGACTATCTCTGTCTTTGGAAACAATTCAGCACTTTGTGCCTTGAAGCTCTAGGGCAATGTAGCACACCCACAGCAGAAGTTCTACTTCAGCCAGATCAGGCCTGCAAAGAAACTGCGTTTCACAGCCCTTTGTAAGGGATGTTCCCGGTAGGCTGTAAGAGCCCAATGCAGAACGAGTTGTTTCTTAGCTTCCCAAAGAGCTGGAAGCAAGATGCTTTGGGGACTATCTCTGTCTTTGGAAACAATTCAGCACTTTGTGCCTTGAAGCTCTAGGGCAATGTAGCACACCCACAGCAGAAGTTCTACTTCAGCCAGATCAGGCCTGCAAAGAAACTGCGTTTCACAGCCCTTTGTAAGGGATGTTCCCGGTAGGCTGTAAGAGCCCAATGCAGAACGAGTTGTTTCTTAGCTTCCCAAAGAGCTGGAAGCAAGATGCTTTGGGGACTATCTCTGTCTTTGGAAACAATTCAGCACTTTGTGCCTTGAAGCTCTAGGGCAATGTAGCACACCCACAGCAGAAGTTCTACTTCAGCCAGATCAGGCCTGCAAAGAAACTGCGTTTCACAGCCCTTTGTAAGGATGTTCCCGGTAGGCTGTAAGAGCCCAATGCAGAGCGAGTTGTTTCTTAGCTTCCCAAAGAGCTGGAAGCAAGATGCTTTGGGGACTATCTCTGTCTTTGGAAACAATTCAGCACTTTGTGCCTTGAAGCTCTAGGGCAATGTAGCACACCCACAGCAGAAGTTCTACTTCAGCCAGATCAGGCCTGCAAAGAAACTGCGTTTCACAGCCCTTTGTAAGGGATGTTCCCGGTAGGCTGTAAGAGCCCAATGCAGAACGAGTTGTTTCTTAGCTTCCAAAGAGCTGGAAGCAAGATGCTTTGGGGACTATCTCTGTCTTTGGAAACAATTCAGCACTTTGTGCCTTGAAGCTCTAGGGCAATGTAGCACACCCACAGCAGAAGTTCTACTTCAGCAGATCAGGCCTGCAAAGAAACTGCGTTTCACAGCCCTTTGTAAGGGATGTTCCCGGTAGGCTGTAAGAGCCCAATGCAGAGCGAGTTGTTTCTTAGCTTCCCAAAGAGCTGGAAGCAAGATGCTTTGGGGACTATCTCTGTCTTTGGAAACAATTCAGCACTTTGTGCCTTGAAGCTCTAGGGCAATGTAGCACACCCACAGCAGAAGTTCTACTTCAGCCAGATCAGGCCTGCAAAGAAACTGCGTTTCACAGCCCTTTGTAAGGGATGTTCCCGGTAGGCTGTAAGAGCCCAATGCAGAACGAGTTGTTTCTTAGCTTCCCAAAGAGCTGGAAGCAAGATGCTTTGGGGACTATCTCTGTCTTTGGAAACAATTCAGCACTTTGTGCCTTGAAGCTCTAGGGCAATGTAGCACACCCACAGCAGAAGTTCTACTTCAGCCAGATCAGGCCTGCAAAGAAACTGCGTTTCACAGCCCTTTGTAAGGGATGTTCCCGGTAGGCTGTAAGAGCCCAATGCAGAGCGAGTTGTTTCTTAGCTTCCCAAAGAGCTGGAAGCAAGATGCTTTGGGGACTATCTCTGTCTTTGGAAACAATTCAGCACTTTGTGCCTTGAAGCTCTAGGGCAATGTAGCACACCCACAGCAGAAGTTCTACTTCAGCCAGATCAGGCCTGCAAAGAAACTGCGTTTCACAGCCCTTTGTAAGGGATGTTCCCGGTAGGCTGTAAGAGCCCAATGCAGAGCGAGTTGTTTCTTAGCTTCCCAAAGAGCTGGAAGCAAGATGCTTTGGGGACTATCTCTGTCTTTGGAAACAATTCAGCACTTTGTGCCTTGAAGCTCTAGGGCAATGTAGCACACCCACAGCAGAAGTTCTACTTCAGCCAGATCAGGCTGCAAAGAAACTGCGTTTCACAGCCCTTTGTAAGGGATGTTCCCGGTAGGCTGTAAGAGCCCAATGCAGAGCGAGTTGTTTCTTAGCTTCCCAAAGAGCTGGAAGCAAGATGCTTTGGGACTATCTCTGTCTTTGGAAACAATTCAGCACTTTGTGCCTTGAAGCTCTAGGGCAATGTAGCACACCCACAGCAGAAGTTCTACTTCAGCCAGATCAGGCCTGCAAAGAAACTGCGTTTCACAGCCCTTTGTAAGGGATGTTCCCGGTAGGCTGTAAGAGCCCAATGCAGAACGAGTTGTTTCTTAGCTTCCCAAAGAGCTGGAAGCAAGATGCTTTGGGGACTATCTCTGTCTTTGAAACAATTCAGCACTTTGTGCCTTGAAGCTCTAGGGCAATGTAGCACACCCACAGCAGAAGTTCTACTTCAGCCAGATCAGGCCTGCAAAGAAACTGCGTTTCACAGCCCTTTGTAAGGGATGTTCCCGGTAGGCTGTAAGAGCCCAATGCAGAACGAGTTGTTTCTTAGCTTCCCAAAGAGCTGGAAGCAAGATGCTTTGGGGACTATCTCTGTCTTTGAAACAATTCAGCACTTTGTGCCTTGAAGCTCTAGGGCAATGTAGCACACCCACAGCAGAAGTTCTACTTCAGCCAGATCAGGCCTGCAAAGAAACTGCGTTTCACAGCCCTTTGTAAGGGATGTTCCCGGTAGGCTGTAAGAGCCCAATGCAGAGCGAGTTGTTTCTTAGCTTCCCAAAGAGCTGGAAGCAAGATGCTTTGGGGACTATCTCTGTCTTTGGAAACAATTCAGCACTTTGTGCCTTGAAGCTCTAGGGCAATGTAGCACACCCACAGCAGAAGTTCTACTTCAGCCAGATCAGGCCTGCAAGAAACTGCGTTTCACAGCCCTTTGTAAGGGATGTTCCCGGTAGGCTGTAAGA
>NW_027225133.1:0-18670 GCF_041296235.1 Equus asinus
TACATTGCCCTAGATTTTTTTTTTTTTTTTGTGCTGAATTGTTTCCAAAGACAGCGATAGTCCCCAAAAGCATCTTGCTTCCAGCTCTTTGGAAGCTAAGAAAACAACTCGCTCTGCATTGGGCTCTTACAGCCTACCGGGAACATCCCTTACAAAGGGCTGTGAAACGCAGTTTCTTTGCAGGCCTGATCTGCTGAAGTAGAACTTCTGCTGTGGGTGTGCTACATTGCCCTAGAGCTTCAAGGCACAAAGTGCTGAATTGTTTCCAAAGACAGAGATAGTCCCCAAAGCATCTTGCTTCCAGCTCTTTGGGAAGCTAAGAAACAACTCGTTCTGCATTGGGCTCTTACAGCCTACCGGGAACATCCCTTACAAAGGGCTGTGAAACGCAGTTTCTTTGCAGGCCTGATCTGGCTGAAGTAGAACTTCTGCTGTGGTGTGCTACATTGCCCTAGAGCTTCAAGGCACAAAGTGCTGAATTGTTTCCAAAGACAGAGATAGTCCCCAAAGCATCTTGCTTCCAGCTCTTTGGGAAGCTAAGAAACAACTCGCTCTGCATTGGGCTCTTACAGCCTACCGGGAACATCCCTTACAAAGGGCTGTGAAACGCAGTTTCTTTGCAGGCCTGATCTGCTGAAGTAGAACTTCTGCTGTGGGTGTGCTACATTGCCCTAGAGCTTCAAGGCACAAAGTGCTGAATTGTTTCCAAAGACAGAGATAGTCCCCAAAGCATCTTGCTTCCAGCTCTTTGGGAAGCTAAGAAACAACTCGTTCTGCATTGGGCTCTTACAGCCTACCGGGAACATCCCTTACAAAGGGCTGTGAAACGCAGTTTCTTTGCAGGCCTGATCTGGCTGAAGTAGAACTTCTGCTGTGGGTGTGCTACATTGCCCTAGAGCTTCAAGGCACAAAGTGCTGAATTGTTTCCAAAGACAGAGATAGTCCCCAAAGCATCTTGCTTCCAGCTCTTTGGGAAGCTAAGAAACAACTCGCTCTGCATTGGGCTCTTACAGCCTACCGGGAACATCCCTTACAAAGGGCTGTGAAACGCAGTTTCTTTGCAGGCCTGATCTGGCTGAAGTAGAACTTCTGCTGTGGGTGTGCTACATTGCCCTAGAGCTTCAAGGCACAAAGTGCTGAATTGTTTCCAAAGACAGAGATAGTCCCCAAAGCATCTTGCTTCCAGCTCTTTGGGAAGCTAAGAAACAACTCGCTCTGCATTGGGCTCTTACAGCCTACCGGGAACATCCCTTACAAAGGGCTGTGAAACGCAGTTTCTTTGCAGGCCTGATCTGGCTGAAGTAGAACTTCTGCTGTGGGTGTGCTACATTGCCCTAGAGCTTCAAGGCACAAAGTGCTGAATTGTTTCCAAAGACAGAGATAGTCCCCAAAGCATCTTGCTTCCAGCTCTTTGGGAAGCTAAGAAACAACTCGCTCTGCATTGGGCTCTTACAGCCTACCGGGAACATCCCTTACAAAGGGCTGTGAAACGCAGTTTCTTTGCAGGCCTGATCTGGCTGAAGTAGAACTTCTGCTGTGGGTGTGCTACATTGCCCTAGAGCTTCAAGGCACAAAGTGCTGAATTGTTTCCAAAGACAGAGATAGTCCCCAAAGCATCTTGCTTCCAGCTCTTTGGGAAGCTAAGAAACAACTCGCTCTGCATTGGGCTCTTACAGCCTACCGGGAACATCCCTTACAAAGGGCTGTGAAACGCAGTTTCTTTGCAGGCCTGATCTGGCTGAAGTAGAACTTCTGCTGTGGGTGTGCTACATTGCCCTAGAGCTTCAAGGCACAAAGTGCTGAATTGTTTCCAAAGACAGAGATAGTCCCCAAAGCATCTTGCTTCCAGCTCTTTGGGAAGCTAAGAAACAACTCGTTCTGCATTGGGCTCTTACAGCCTACCGGGAACATCCCTTACAAAGGGCTGTGAAACGCAGTTTCTTTGCAGGCCTGATCTGGCTGAAGTAGAACTTCTGCTGTGGGTGTGCTACATTGCCCTAGAGCTTCAAGGCACAAAGTGCTGAATTGTTTCCAAAGACAGAGATAGTCCCCAAAGCATCTTGCTTCCAGCTCTTTGGGAAGCTAAGAAACAACTCGCTCTGCATTGGGCTCTTACAGCCTACCGGAACATCCCTTACAAAGGGCTGTGAAACGCAGTTTCTTTGCAGGCCTGATCTGGCTGAAGTAGAACTTCTGCTCTGGTTGTGCTACATTGCCCTAGAGCTTCAAGGCACAAAGTGCTGAATTGTTTCCAAAGACAGAGATAGTCCCCAAAGCATCTGCTTCCAGCTCTTTGGGAAGCTAAGAAACAACTCGTTCTGCATTGGGCTCTTACAGCCTACCGGGAACATCCCTTACAAAGGGCTGTGAAACGCAGTTTCTTTGCAGGCCTGATCTGGCTGAAGTAGAACTTCTGCTGTGGGTGTGCTACATTGCCCTAGAGCTTCAAGGCACAAAGTGCTGAATTGTTTCCAAAGACAGAGATAGTCCCCAAAGCATCTTGCTTCCAGCTCTTTGGGAAGCTAAGAAACAACTCGCTCTGCATTGGGCTCTTACAGCCTACCGGGAACATCCCTTACAAAGGGCTGTGAAACGCAGTTTCTTTGCAGGCCTGATCTGGCTGAAGTAGAACTTCTGCTGTGGGTGTGCTACATTGCCCTAGAGCTTCAAGGCACAAAGTGCTGAATTGTTTCCAAAGACAGAGATAGTCCCCAAAGCATCTTGCTTCCAGCTCTTTGGGAAGCTAAGAAACAACTCGTTCTGCATTGGGCTCTTACAGCCTACCGGGAACATCCCTTACAAAGGGCTGTGAAACGCAGTTTCTTTGCAGGCCTGATCAGGCTGAAGTAGAACTTCTGCTGTGGGTGTGCTACATTGCCCTAGAGCTTCAAGGCACAAAGTGCTGAATTGTTTCCAAAGACAGAGATAGTCCCCAAAGCATCTTGCTTCCAGCTCTTTGGGAAGCTAAGAAACAACTCGCTCTGCATTGGGCTCTTACAGCCTACCGGGAACATCCCTTACAAAGGGCTGTGAAACGCAGTTTCTTTGCAGGCCTGATCTGGCTGAAGTAGAACTTCTGCTGTGGGTGTGCTACATTGCCCTAGAGCTTCAAGGCACAAAGTGCTGAATTGTTTCCAAAGACAGAGATAGTCCCCAAAGCATCTTGCTTCCAGCTCTTTGGGAAGCTAAGAAACAACTCGTTCTGCATTGGGCTCTTACAGCCTACCGGGAACATCCCTTACAAAGGGCTGTGAAACGCAGTTTCTTTGCAGGCCTGATCTGGCTGAAGTAGAACTTCTGCTGTGGGTGTGCTACATTGCCCTAGAGCTTCAAGGCACAAAGTGCTGAATTGTTTCCAAAGACAGAGATAGTCCCCAAAGCATCTTGCTTCCAGCTCTTTGGGAAGCTAAGAAACAACTCGCTCTGCATTGGGCTCTTACAGCCTACCGGGAACATCCCTTACAAAGGGCTGTGAAACGCAGTTTCTTTGCAGGCCTGATCTGGCTGAAGTAGAACTTCTGCTGTGGGTGTGCTACATTGCCCTAGAGCTTCAAGGCACAAAGTGCTGAATTGTTTCCAAAGACAGAGATAGTCCCCAAAGCATCTTGCTTCCAGCTCTTTGGGAAGCTAAGAAACAACTCGTTCTGCATTGGGCTCTTACAGCCTACCGGGAACATCCCTTACAAAGGGCTGTGAAACGCAGTTTCTTTGCAGGCCTGATCTGGCTGAAGTAGAACTTCTGCTGTGGGTGTGCTACATTGCCCTAGAGCTTCAAGGCACAAAGTGCTGAATTGTTTCCAAAGACAGAGATAGTCCCCAAAGCATCTTGCTTCCAGCTCTTTGGGAAGCTAAGAAACAACTCGCTCTGCATTGGGCTCTTACAGCCTACCGGGAACATCCCTTACAAAGGGCTGTGAAACGCAGTTTCTTTGCAGGCCTGATCTGGCTGAAGTAGAACTTCTGCTGTGGGTGTGCTACATTGCCCTAGAGCTTCAAGGCACAAAGTGCTGAATTGTTTCCAAAGACAGAGATAGTCCCCAAAGCATCTTGCTTTCCAGCTCTTTGGGAAGCTAAGAAACAACTCGTTCTGCATTGGGCTCTTACAGCCTACCGGGAACATCCCTTACAAAGGGCTGTGAAACGCAGTTTCTTTGCAGGCCTGATCTGGCTGAAGTAGAACTTCTGCTGTGGGTGTGCTACATTGCCCTAGAGCTTCAAGGCACAAAGTGCTGAATTGTTTCCAAAGACAGAGATAGTCCCCAAAGCATCTTGCTTCCAGCTCTTTGGGAAGCTAAGAAACAACTCGCTCTGCATTGGGCTCTTACAGCCTACCGGGAACATCCCTTACAAAGGGCTGTGAAACGCAGTTTCTTTGCAGGCCTGATCTGGCTGAAGTAGAACTTCTGCTGTGGGTGTGCTACATTGCCCTAGAGCTTCAAGGCACAAAGTGCTGAATTGTTTCCAAAGACAGAGATAGTCCCCAAAGCATCTTGCTTCCAGCTCTTTGGGAAGCTAAGAAACAACTCGTTCTGCATTGGGCTCTTACAGCCTACCGGGAACATCCCTTACAAAGGGCTGTGAAACGCAGTTTCTTTGCAGGCCTGATCTGGCTGAAGTAGAACTTCTGCTGTGGGTGTGCTACATTGCCCTAGAGCTTCAAGGCACAAAGTGCTGAATTGTTTCCAAAGACAGAGATAGTCCCCAAAGCACCTTGCTTCCAGCTCTTTGGGAAGCTAAGAAACAACTCGCTCTGCATTGGGCTCTTACAGCCTACCGGGAACATCCCTTACAAAGGGCTGTGAAACGCAGTTTCTTTGCAGGCCTGATCTGGCTGAAGTAGAACTTCTGCTGTGGGTGTGCTACATTGCCCTAGAGCTTCAAGGCACAAAGTGCTGAATTGTTTCCAAAGACAGAGATAGTCCCCAAAGCATCTTGCTTCCAGCTCTTTGGGAAGCTAAGAAACAACTCGCTCTGCATTGGGCTCTTACAGCCTACCGGGAACATCCCTTACAAAGGGCTGTGAAACGTAGTTTCTTTGCAACCTGATTCTGGCTGAAGTAGAACTTCTGCTGTGGGTGTGCTACATTGCCCTAGAGCTTCAAGGCACAAAGTGCTGAATTGTTTCCAAAGACAGAGATAGTCCCCAAAGCATCTTGCTTCCAGCTCTTTGGGAAGCTAAGAAACAACTCGTTCTGCATTGGGTTCTTACAGCCTACCGGGAACATCCCTTACAAAGGGCTGTGAAACGCAGTTTCTTTGCCGGCCTGATCTGGCTGAAGTAGAACTTCTGCTGTGGGTGTGCTACATTGCCCTAGAGCTTCAAGGCACAAAGTGCTGAATTGTTTCCAAAGACAGAGATAGTCCCCAAAGCATCTTGCTTCCAGCTCTTTGGGAAGCTAAGAAACAACTCGCTCTGCATTGGGCTCTTACAGCCTACCGGGAACATCCCTTACAAAGGGCTGTGAAACGCAGTTTCTTTGCAGGCCTGATCTGGCTGAAGTAGAACTTCTGCTGTGGGTGTGCTACATTGCCCTAGAGCTTCAAGGCACAAAGTGCTGAATTGTTTCCAAAGACAGAGATAGTCCCCAAAGCATCTTGCTTCCAGCTCTTTGGGAAGCTAAGAAACAACTCGTTCTGCATTGGGCTCTTACAGCCTACCGGGAACAAACCTTACAAAGGGCTGTGAAACGCAGTTTCTTTGCAGGCCTGATCTGGCTGAAGTAGAACTTCTGCTGTGGGTGTGCTACATTGCCCTAGAGCTTCAAGGCACAAAGTGCTGAATTGTTTCCAAAGACAGAGATAGTCCACAAAGCATCTTGCTTCCAGCTCTTTGGGAAGCTAAGAAACAACTCGTTCTGCATTGGGCTCTTACAGCCTACCGGGAACATCCCTTACAAAGGGCTGTGAAACGCAGTTTCTTTGCAGGCCTGATCTGGCTGAAGTAGAACTTCTGCTGTGGGTGGGCTACATTGCCCTAGAGCTTCAAGGCACAAACTGCTGAATTGTTTCCAAAGACAGAGATAGTCCCCAAAGCATCTTGCTTCCATCTCTTTGGGAAGCTAAGAAACAACTCGTTCTGCATTGGGTTCTTACAGCCTACCGGGAACATCCCTTACAAAGGGCTGTGAAACGCAGTTTCTTTGCCGGCCTGATCTGGCTGAAGTAGAACTTCTGCTGTGGGTGTGCTACATTGCCCTAGAGCTTCAAGGCACAAAGTGGTGAATTGTTTCCAAAGACAGAGATAGTCCCCAAAGCATCTTGCTTCCAGCTCTTTGGGAAGCTAAGAAACAACTCGCTCTGCATTGGGCTCTTACAGCCTACCGGGAACATCCCTTACAAAGGGCTGTGAAACGCAGTTTCTTTGCAGGCCTGATCTGGCTGAAGTAGAACTTCTGCTCTGGGTGTGCTACATTGCCCTAGAGCTTCAAGGCACAAAGTGCTGAATTGTTTCCAAAGACAGAGATAGTCCCCAAAGCATCTTGCTTCCAGCTCTTTGGGAAGCTAAGAAACAACTCGCTCTGCATTGGGCTCTTACAGCCTACCGGGAACATCCCTTACAAAGGGCTGTGAAACGCAGTTTCTTTGCAGGCCTGATCTGGCTGAAGTAGAACTTCTGCTGTGGGTGTGCTACATTGCCCTAGAGCTTCAAGGCACAAAGTGCTGAATTGTTTCCAAAGACAGAGATAGTCCCCAAAGCATCTTGCTTCCAGCTCTTTGGGAAGCTAAGAAACAACTCGTTCTGCATTGGGCTCTTACAGCCTACCGGGAACATCCCTTACAAAGGGCTGTGAAACGCAGTTTCTTTGCAGGCCTGATCTGGCTGAAGTAGAACTTCTGCTGTGGGTGTGCTACATTGCCCTAGAGCTTCAAGGCACAAAGTGCTGAATTGTTTCCAAAGACAGAGATAGTCCCCAAAGCATCTTGCTTCCAGCTCTTTGGGAAGCTAAGAAACAACTCGCTCTGCATTGGGCTCTTACAGCCTACCGGGAACATCCCTTACAAAGGGCTGTGAAACGCAGTTTCTTTGCAACCTGATCTGGCTGAAGTAGAACTTCTGCTGTGGGTGTGCTACATTGCCCTAGAGCTTCAAGGCACAAAGTGCTGAATTGTTTCCAAAGACAGAGATAGTCCCCAAAGCATCTTGCTTCCAGCTCTTTGGGAAGCTAAGAAACAACTCGTTCTGCATTGGGCTCTTACAGCCTACCGGGAACATCCTTACAAAGGGCTGTGAAACGCAGTTTCTTTGCAGGCCTGATCTGGCTGAAGTAGAACTTCTGCTGTGGGTGTGCTACATTGCCCTAGAGCTTCAAGGCACAAAGTGCTGAATTGTTTCCAAAGACAGAGATAGTCCCCAAAGCATCTTGCTTCCAGCTCTTTGGGAAGCTAAGAAACAACTCGCTCTGCATTGGGCTCTTACAGCCTACCGGGAACATCCCTTACAAAGGGCTGTGAAACGCAGTTTCTTTGCAGGCCTGATCTGGCTGAAGTAGAACTTCTGCTGTGGGTGTGCTACATTGCCCTAGAGCTTCAAGGCACAAAGTGCTGAATTGTTTCCAAAGACAGAGATAGTCCCCAAAGCATCTTGCTTCCAGCTCTTTGGGAAGCTAAGAAACAACTCGTTCTGCATTGGGCTCTTACAGCCTACCGGGAACAAACCTTACAAAGGGCTGTGAAACGCAGTTTCTTTGCAGGCCTGATCTGGCTGAAGTAGAACTTCTGCTGTGGGTGTGCTACATTGCCCTAGAGCTTCAAGGCACAAAGTGCTGAATTGTTTCCAAAGACAGAGATAGTCCACAAAGCATCTTGCTTCCAGCTCTTTGGGAAGCTAAGAAACAACTCGTTCTGCATTGGGCTCTTACAGCCTACCGGGAACATCCCTTACAAAGGGCTGTGAAACGCAGTTTCTTTGCAGGCCTGATCTGGCTGAAGTAGAACTTCTGCTGTGGGTGGGCTACATTGCCCTAGAGCTTCAAGGCACAAACTGCTGAATTGTTTCCAAAGACAGAGATAGTCCCCAAAGCATCTTGCTTCCATCTCTTTGGAAGCTAAGAAACAACTCGTTCTGCATTGGGTTCTTACAGCCTACCGGGAACATCCCTTACAAAGGGCTGTGAAACGCAGTTTCTTTGCCGGCCTGATCTGGCTGAAGTAGAACTTCTGCTGTGGGTGTGCTACATTGCCCTAGAGCTTCAAGGCACAAAGTGGTGAATTGTTTCCAAAGACAGAGATAGTCCCCAAAGCATCTTGCTTCCAGCTCTTTGGGAAGCTAAGAAACAACTCGCTCTGCATTGGGCTCTTACAGCCTACCGGGAACATCCCTTACAAAGGGCTGTGAAACGCAGTTTCTTTGCAGGCCTGATCTGGCTGAAGTAGAACTTCTGCTCTGGGTGTGCTACATTGCCCTAGAGCTTCAAGGCACAAAGTGCTGAATTGTTTCCAAAGACAGAGATAGTCCCCAAAGCATCTTGCTTCCAGCTCTTTGGGAAGCTAAGAAACAACTCGCTCTGCATTGGGCTCTTACAGCCTACCGGGAACATCCCTTACAAAGGGCTGTGAAACGCAGTTTCTTTGCAGGCCTGATCTGGCTGAAGTAGAACTTCTGCTGTGGGTGTGCTACATTGCCCTAGAGCTTCAAGGCACAAAGTGCTGAATTGTTTCCAAAGACAGAGATAGTCCCCAAAGCATCTTGCTTCCAGCTCTTTGGGAAGCTAAGAAACAACTCGTTCTGCATTGGGCTCTTACAGCCTACCGGGAACATCCCTTACAAAGGGCTGTGAAACGCAGTTTCTTTGCAGGCCTGATCTGGCTGAAGTAGAACTTCTGCTGTGGGTGTGCTACATTGCCCTAGAGCTTCAAGGCACAAAGTGCTGAATTGTTTCCAAAGACAGAGATAGTCCCCAAAGCATCTTGCTTCCAGCTCTTTGGGAAGCTAAGAAACAACTCGCTCTGCATTGGGCTCTTACAGCCTACCGGGAACATCCCTTACAAAGGGCTGTGAAACGCAGTTTCTTTGCAACCTGATCTGGCTGAAGTAGAACTTCTGCTGTGGGTGTGCTACATTGCCCTAGAGCTTCAAGGCACAAAGTGCTGAATTGTTTCCAAAGACAGAGATAGTCCCCAAAGCATCTTGCTTCCAGCTCTTTGGGAAGCTAAGAAACAACTCGTTCTGCATTGGGCTCTTACAGCCTACCGGGAACATCCCTTACAAAGGGCTGTGAAACGCAGTTTCTTTGCAGGCCTGATCTGGCTGAAGTAGAACTTCTGCTGTGGGTGTGCTACATTGCCCTAGAGCTTCAAGGCACAAAGTGCTGAATTGTTTCCAAAGACAGAGATAGTCCCCAAAGCATCTTGCTTCCAGCTCTTTGGGAAGCTAAGAAACAACTCGCTCTGCATTGGGCTCTTACAGCCTACCGGGAACATCCCTTACAAAGGGCTGTGAAACGCAGTTTCTTTGCAGGCCTGATCTGGCTGAAGTAGAACTTCTGCTGTGGGTGTGCTACATTGCCCTAGAGCTTCAAGGCACAAAGTGCTGAATTGTTTCCAAAGACAGAGATAGTCCCCAAAGCATCTTGCTTCCAGCTCTTTGGGAAGCTAAGAAACAACTCGTTCTGCATTGGGCTCTTACAGCCTACCGGGAACAAACCTTACAAAGGGCTGTGAAACGCAGTTTCTTTGCAGGCCTGATCTGGCTGAAGTAGAACTTCTGCTGTGGGTGTGCTACATTGCCCTAGAGCTTCAAGGCACAAAGTGCTGAATTGTTTCCAAAGACAGAGATAGTCCACAAAGCATCTTGCTTCCAGCTCTTTGGGAAGCTAAGAAACAACTCGTTCTGCATTGGGCTCTTACAGCCTACCGGGAACATCCCTTACAAAGGGCTGTGAAACGCAGTTTCTTTGCAGGCCTGATCTGGCTGAAGTAGAACTTCTGCTGTGGGTGGGCTACATTGCCCTAGAGCTTCAAGGCACAAACTGCTGAATTGTTTCCAAAGACAGAGATAGTCCCCAAAGCATCTTGCTTCCATCTCTTTGGGAAGCTAAGAAACAACTCGTTCTGCATTGGGTTCTTACAGCCTACCGGGAACATCCCTTACAAAGGGCTGTGAAACGCAGTTTCTTTGCCGGCCTGATCTGGCTGAAGTAGAACTTCTGCTGTGGGTGTGCTACATTGCCCTAGAGCTTCAAGGCACAAAGTGCTGAATTGTTTCCAAAGACAGAGATAGTCCCCAAAGCATCTTGCTTCCAGCTCTTTGGGAAGCTAAGAAACAACTCGCTCTGCATTGGGCTCTTACAGCCTACCGGGAACATCCCTTACAAAGGGCTGTGAAACGCAGTTTCTTTGCAGGCCTGATCTGGCTGAAGTAGAACTTCTGCTGTGGGTGTGCTACATTGCCCTAGAGCTTCAAGGCACAAAGTGCTGAATTGTTTCCAAAGACAGAGATAGTCCCCAAAGCATCTTGCTTCCAGCTCTTTGGGAAGCTAAGAAACAACTCGTTCTGCATTGGGTTCTTACAGCCTACCGGGAACATCCCTTACAAAGGGCTGTGAAACGCAGTTTCTTTGCCGGCCTGATCTGGCTGAAGTAGAACTTCTGCTGTGGGTGTGCTACATTGCCCTAGAGCTTCAAGGCACAAAGTGCTGAATTGTTTCCAAAGACAGAGATAGTCCCCAAAGCATCTTGCTTCCAGCTCTTTGGGAAGCTAAGAAACAACTCGCTCTGCATTGGGCTCTTACAGCCTACCGGGAACATCCCTTACAAAGGGCTGTGAAACGCAGTTTCTTTGCAGGCCTGATCTGGCTGAAGTAGAACTTCTGCTGTGGGTGTGCTACATTGCCCTAGAGCTTCAAGGCACAAAGTGCTGAATTGTTTCCAAAGACAGAGATAGTCCCCAAAGCATCTTGCTTCCAGCTCTTTGGGAAGCTAAGAAACAACTCGTTCTGCATTGGGCTCTTACAGCCTACCGGGAACAACCCTTACAAAGGGCTGTGAAACGCAGTTTCTTTGCAGGCCTGATCTGGCTGAAGTAGAACTTCTGCTGTGGGTGTGCTACATTGCCCTAGAGCTTCAAGGCACAAAGTGCTGAATTGTTTCCAAAGACAGAGATAGTCCACAAAGCATCTTGCTTCCAGCTCTTTGGGAAGCTAAGAAACAACTCGTTCTGCATTGGGCTCTTACAGCCTACCGGGAACATCCCTTACAAAGGGCTGTGAAACGCAGTTTCTTTGCAGGCCTGATCTGGCTGAAGTAGAACTTCTGCTGTGGGTGGGCTACATTGCCCTAGAGCTTCAAGGCACAAACTGCTGAATTGTTTCCAAAGACAGAGATAGTCCCCAAAGCATCTTGCTTCCAGCTCTTTGGGAAGCTAAGAAACAACTCGTTCTGCATTGGGTTCTTACAGCCTACCGGGAACATCCCTTACAAAGGGCTGTGAAACGCAGTTTCTTTGCCGGCCTGATCTGGCTGAAGTAGAACTTCTGCTGTGGGTGTGCTACATTGCCCTAGAGCTTCAAGGCACAAAGTGCTGAATTGTTTCCAAAGACAGAGATAGTCCCCAAAGCATCTTGCTTCCAGCTCTTTGGGAAGCTAAGAAACAACTCGCTCTGCATTGGGCTCTTACAGCCTACCGGGAACATCCCTTACAAAGGGCTGTGAAACGCAGTTTCTTTGCAGGCCTGATCTGGCTGAAGTAGAACTTCTGCTCTGGGTGTGCTACATTGCCCTAGAGCTTCAAGGCACAAAGTGCTGAATTGTTTCCAAAGACAGAGATAGTCCCCAAAGCATCTTGCTTCCAGCTCTTTGGGAAGCTAAGAAACAACTCGTTCTGCATTGGGCTCTTACAGCCTACCGGGAACATCCCTTACAAAGGGCTGTGAAACGCAGTTTCTTTGCAGGCCTGATCTGGCTGAAGTAGAACTTCTGCTGTGGGTGTGCTACATTGCCCTAGAGCTTCAAGGCACAAAGTGCTGAATTGTTTCCAAAGACAGAGATAGTCCCCAAAGCATCTTGCTTCCAGCTCTTTGGGAAGCTAAGAAACAACTCGCTCTGCATTGGGCTCTTACAGCCTACCGGGAACATCCCTTACAAAGGGCTGTGAAACGCAGTTTCTTTGCAGACCTGATCTGGCTGAAGTAGAACTTCTGCTGTGGGTGTGCTACATTGCCCTAGAGCTTCAAGGCACAAAGTGCTGAATTGTTTCCAAAGACAGAGATAGTCCCCAAAGCATCTTGCTTCCAGCTCTTTGGGAAGCTAAGAAACAACTCGTTCTGCATTGGGCTCTTACAGCCTACCGGGAACATCCCTTACAAAGGGCTGTGAAACGCAGTTTCTTTGCAGGCCTGATCTGGCTGAAGTAGAACTTCTGCTGTGGGTGTGCTACATTGCCCTAGAGCTTCAAGGCACAAAGTGCTGAATTGTTTCCAAAGACAGAGATAGTCCCCAAAGCATCTTGCTTCCAGCTCTTTGGGAAGCTAAGAAACAACTCGCTCTGCATTGGGCTCTTACAGCCTACCGGGAACATCCCTTACAAAGGGCTGTGAAACGCAGTTTCTTTGCAGGCCTGATCTGGCTGAAGTAGAACTTCTGCTCTGGGTGTGCTACATTGCCCTAGAGCTTCAAGGCACAAAGTGCTGAATTGTTTCCAAAGACAGAGATAGTCCCCAAAGCATCTTGCTTCCAGCTCTTTGGGAAGCTAAGAAACAACTCGTTCTGCATTGGGCTCTTACAGCCTACCGGGAACATCCCTTACAAAGGGCTGTGAAACGCAGTTTCTTTGCAGGCCTGATCTGGCTGAAGTAGAACTTCTGCTGTGGGTGTGCTACATTGCCCTAGAGCTTCAAGGCACAAAGTGCTGAATTGTTTCCAAAGACAGAGATAGTCCCCAAAGCATCTTGCTTCCAGCTCTTTGGGAAGCTAAGAAACAACTCGTTCTGCATTGGGCTCTTACAGCCTACCGGGAACATCCCTTACAAAGGGCTGTGAAACGCAGTTTCTTTGCAGGCCTGATCTGGCTGAAGTAGAACTTCTGCTGTGGGTGTGCTACATTGCCCTAGAGCTTCAAGGCACAAAGTGCTGAATTGTTTCCAAAGACAGAGATAGTCCCCCAAAGCATCTTGCTTCCAGCTCTTTGGGAAGCTAAGAAACAACTCGTTCTGCATTGGGCTCTTACAGCCTACCGGGAACATCCCTTACAAAGGGCTGTGAAACGCAGTTTCTTTGCAGGCCTGATCTGGCTGAAGTAGAACTTCTGCTGTGGGTGTGCTACATTGCCCTAGAGCTTCAAGGCACAAAGTGCTGAATTGTTTCCAAAGACAGAGATAGTCCCCAAAGCATCTTGCTTCCAGCTCTTTGGGAAGCTAAGAAACAACTCGCTCTGCATTGGGCTCTTACAGCCTACCGGGAACATCCCTTACAAAGGGCTGTGAAACGCAGTTTCTTTGCAGGCCTGATCTGGCTGAAGTAGAACTTCTGCTCTGGGTGTGCTACATTGCCCTAGAGCTTCAAGGCACAAAGTGCTGAATTGTTTCCAAAGACAGAGATAGTCCCCAAAGCATCTTGCTTCCAGCTCTTTGGGAAGCTAAGAAACAACTCGTTCTGCATTGGGCTCTTACAGCCTACCGGGAACATCCCTTACAAAGGGCTGTGAAACGCAGTTTCTTTGCAGGCCTGATCTGGCTGAAGTAGAACTTCTGCTGTGGGTGTGCTACATTGCCCTAGAGCTTCAAGGCACAAAGTGCTGAATTGTTTCCAAAGACAGAGATAGTCCCCAAAGCATCTTGCTTCCAGCTCTTTGGGAAGCTAAGAAACAACTCGCTCTGCATTGGGCTCTTACAGCCTACCGGGAACATCCCTTACAAAGGGCTGTGAAACGCAGTTTCTTTGCAGGCCTGATCTGGCTGAAGTAGAACTTCTGCTGTGGGTGTGCTACATTGCCCTAGAGCTTCAAGGCACAAAGTGCTGAATTGTTTCCAAAGACAGAGATAGTCCCCAAAGCATCTTGCTTCCAGCTCTTTGGGAAGCTAAGAAACAACTCGTTCTGCATTGGGCTCTTACAGCCTACCGGGAACATCCCTTACAAAGGGCTGTGAAACGCAGTTTCTTTGCAGGCCTGATCTGGCTGAAGTAGAACTTCTGCTGTGGGTGTGCTACATTGCCCTAGAGCTTCAAGGCACAAAGTGCTGAATTGTTTCCAAAGACAGAGATAGTCCCCAAAGCATCTTGCTTCCAGCTCTTTGGGAAGCTAAGAAACAACTCGCTCTGCATTGGGCTCTTACAGCCTACCGGGAACATCCCTTACAAAGGGCTGTGAAACGCAGTTTTCTTTGCAGGCCTGATCTGGCTGAAGTAGAACTTCTGCTCTGGGTGTGCTACATTGCCCTAGAGCTTCAAGGCACAAAGTGCTGAATTGTTTCCAAAGACAGAGATAGTCCCCAAAGCATCTTGCTTCCAGCTCTTTGGGAAGCTAAGAAACAACTCGTTCTGCATTGGGCTCTTACAGCCTACCGGGAACATCCCTTACAAAGGGCTGTGAAACGCAGTTTCTTTGCAGGCCTGATCTGGCTGAAGTAGAACTTCTGCTGTGGGTGTGCTACATTGCCCTAGAGCTTCAAGGCACAAAGTGCTGAATTGTTTCCAAAGACAGAGATAGTCCCCAAAGCATCTTGCTTCCAGCTCTTTGGGAAGCTAAGAAACAACTCGCTCTGCATTGGGCTCTTACAGCCTACCGGGAACATCCCTTACAAAGGGCTGTGAAACGCAGTTTCTTTGCAGGCCTGATCTGGCTGAAGTAGAACTTCTGCTGCTGGGTGTGCTACATTGCCCTAGAGCTTCAAGGCACAAAGTGCTGAATTGTTTCCAAAGACAGAGATAGTCCCCAAAGCATCTTGCTTCCAGCTCTTTGGGAAGCTAAGAAACAACTCGTTCTGCATTGGGCTCTTACAGCCTACCGGGAACATCCCTTACAAAGGGCTGTGAAACGCAGTTTCTTTGCAGGCCTGATCTGGCTGAAGTAGAACTTCTGCTGTGGGTGTGCTACATTGCCCTAGAGCTTCAAGGCACAAAGTGCTGAATTGTTTCCAAAGACAGAGATAGTCCCCAAAGCATCTTGCTTCCAGCTCTTTGGGAAGCTAAGAAACAACTCGCTCTGCATTGGGCTCTTACAGCCTACCGGGAACATCCCTTACAAAGGGCTGTGAAACGCAGTTTCTTTGCAGGCCTGATCTGGCTGAAGTAGAACTTCTGCTGTGGGTGTGCTACATTGCCCTAGAGCTTCAAGGCACAAAGTGCTGAATTGTTTCCAAAGACAGAGATAGTCCCCAAAGCATCTTGCTTCCAGCTCTTTGGGAAGCTAAGAAACAACTCGTTCTGCATTGGGCTCTTACAGCCTACCGGGAACATCCCTTACAAAGGGCTGTGAAACGCAGTTTCTTTGCAGGCCTGATCTGGCTGAAGTAGAACTTCTGCTGTGGGTGTGCTACATTGCCCTAGAGCTTCAAGGCACAAAGTGCTGAATTGTTTCCAAAGACAGAGATAGTCCCCAAAGCATCTTGCTTCCAGCTCTTTGGGAAGCTAAGAAACAACTCGCTCTGCATTGGGCTCTTACAGCCTACCGGGAACATCCCTTACAAAGGGCTGTGAAACGCAGTTTCTTTGCAGGCCTGATCTGGCTGAAGTAGAACTTCTGCTGTGGGTGTGCTACATTGCCCTAGAGCTTCAAGGCACAAAGTGCTGAATTGTTTCCAAAGACAGAGATAGTCCCCAAAGCATCTTGCTTCCAGCTCTTTGGGAAGCTAAGAAACAACTCGTTCTGCATTGGGCTCTTACAGCCTACCGGGAACATCCCTTACAAAGGGCTGTGAAACGCAGTTTCTTTGCAGGCCTGATCTGGCTGAAGTAGAACTTCTGCTGTGGGTGTGCTACATTGCCCTAGAGCTTCAAGGCACAAAGTGCTGAATTGTTTCCAAAGACAGAGATAGTCCCCAAAGCATCTTGCTTCCAGCTCTTTGGGAAGCTAAGAAACAACTCGCTCTGCATTGGGCTCTTACAGCCTACCGGGAACATCCCTTACAAAGGGCTGTGAAACGCAGTTTCTTTGCAGGCCTGATCTGGCTGAAGTAGAACTTCTGCTCTGGGTGTGCTACATTGCCCTAGAGCTTCAAGGCACAAAGTGCTGAATTGTTTCCAAAGACAGAGATAGTCCCCAAAGCATCTTGCTTCCAGCTCTTTGGGAAGCTAAGAAACAACTCGTTCTGCATTGGGCTCTTACAGCCTACCGGGAACATCCCTTACAAAGGGCTGTGAAACGCAGTTTCTTTGCAGGCCTGATCTGGCTGAAGTAGAACTTCTGCTGTGGGTGTGCTACATTGCCCTAGAGCTTCAAGGCACAAAGTGCTGAATTGTTTCCAAAGACAGAGATAGTCCCCAAAGCATCTTGCTTCCAGCTCTTTGGGAAGCTAAGAAACAACTCGCTCTGCATTGGGCTCTTACAGCCTACCGGGAACATCCCTTACAAAGGGCTGTGAAACGCAGTTTCTTTGCAGGCCTGATCTGGCTGAAGTAGAACTTCTGCTCTGGGTGTGCTACATTGCCCTAGAGCTTCAAGGCACAAAGTGCTGAATTGTTTCCAAAGACAGAGATAGTCCCCAAAGCATCTTGCTTCCAGCTCTTTGGGAAGCTAAGAAACAACTCGTTCTGCATTGGGCTCTTACAGCCTACCGGGAACATCCCTTACAAAGGGCTGTGAAACGCAGTTTCTTTGCAGGCCTGATCTGGCTGAAGTAGAACTTCTGCTGTGGGTGTGCTACATTGCCCTAGAGCTTCAAGGCACAAAGTGCTGAATTGTTTCCAAAGACAGAGATAGTCCCCAAAGCATCTTGCTTCCAGCTCTTTGGGAAGCTAAGAAACAACTCGCTCTGCATTGGGCTCTTACAGCCTACCGGGAACATCCCTTACAAAGGGCTGTGAAACGCAGTTTCTTTGCAGGCCTGATCTGGCTGAAGTAGAACTTCTGCTGTGGGTGTGCTACATTGCCCTAGAGCTTCAAGGCACAAAGTGCTGAATTGTTTCCAAAGACAGAGATAGTCCCCAAAGCATCTTGCTTCCAGCTCTTTGGGAAGCTAAGAAACAACTCGTTCTGCATTGGGCTCTTACAGCCTACCGGGAACATCCCTTACAAAGGGCTGTGAAACGCAGTTTCTTTGCAGGCCTGATCTGGCTGAAGTAGAACTTCTGCTGTGGGTGTGCTACATTGCCCTAGAGCTTCAAGGCACAAAGTGCTGAATTGTTTCCAAAGACAGAGATAGTCCCCAAAGCATCTTGCTTCCAGCTCTTTGGGAAGCTAAGAAACAACTCGCTCTGCATTGGGCTCTTACAGCCTACCGGGAACATCCCTTACAAAGGGCTGTGAAACGCAGTTTCTTTGCAGGCCTGATCTGGCTGAAGTAGAACTTCTGCTCTGGGTGTGCTACATTGCCCTAGAGCTTCAAGGCACAAAGTGCTGAATTGTTTCCAAAGACAGAGATAGTCCCCAAAGCATCTTGCTTCCAGCTCTTTGGGAAGCTAAGAAACAACTCGTCTCTGCATTGGGCTCTTACAGCCTACCGGGAACATCCCTTACAAAGGGCTGTGAAACGCAGTTTCTTTGCAGGCCTGATCTGCTGAAGTAGAACTTCTGCTGTGGGTGTGCTACATTGCCCTAGAGCTTCAAGGCACAAAGTGCTGAATTGTTTCCAAAGACAGAGATAGTCCCCAAAGCATCTTGCTTCCAGCTCTTTGGGAAGCTAAGAAACAACTCGTTCTGCATTGGGCTCTTACAGCCTACCGGGAACATCCCTTACAAAGGGCTGTGAAACGCAGTTTCTTTGCAGGCCTGATCTGGCTGAAGTAGAACTTCTGCTGTGGGTGTGCTACATTGCCCTAGAGCTTCAAGGCACAAAGTGCTGAATTGTTTCCAAAGACAGAGATAGTCCCCAAAGCATCTTGCTTCCAGCTCTTTGGGAAGCTAAGAAACAACTCGCTCTGCATTGGGCTCTTACAGCCTACCGGGAACATCCCTTACAAAGGGCTGTGAAACGCAGTTTCTTTGCAGGCCTGATCTGGCTGAAGTAGAACTTCTGCTCTGGGTGTGCTACATTGCCCTAGAGCTCAAGGCACAAAGTGCTGAATTGTTTCCAAAGACAGAGATAGTCCCCCAAAGCATCTTGCTTCCAGCTCTTTGGGAAGCTAAGAAACAACTCGCTCTGCATTGGGCTCTTACAGCCTACCGGGAACATCCCTTACAAAGGGCTGTGAAACGCAGTTTCTTTGCCGGCCTGATCTGGCTGAAGTAGAACTTCTGCTGTGGGTGTGCTACATTGCCCTAGAGCTTCAAGGCACAAAGTGCTGAATTGTTTCCAAAGACAGAGATAGTCCCCAAAGCATCTTGCTTCCAGCTCTTTGGGAAGCTAAGAAACAACTCGCTCTGCATTGGGCTCTTACAGCCTACCGGGAACATCCCTTACAAAGGGCTGTGAAACGCAGTTTCTTTGCAGGCCTGATCTGGCTGAAGTAGAACTTCTGCTGTGGGTGTGCTACATTGCCCTAGAGCTTCAAGGCACAAAGTGCTGAATTGTTTCCAAAGACAGAGATAGTCCCCAAAGCATCTTGCTTCCAGCTCTTTGGGAAGCTAAGAAACAACTCG